>NC_067246.2:145141805-145444835 GCF_019359855.2 Lolium perenne
GCAGATGGTAAAATGAATAGTAACAATCATACACACTCAGGAATAGTAATTGTATAATAAGTAAAGAGCAGTTGTCAATTTTAAGTCGTATAAGGCACGGCTGAAGATTACTTCTTATATAATTCAAAAGAATAACTTTTGAAGAACATGTTCTTTAATAAAGAACAAGTATGATAATTAGGTTTGTGGGGTTCTATGGTCTTCCATTGTTCTAATTGGTTTCTGGAGTAAGTAATAGATGGTTCACAACCTAGTTGGATTCATCAACACCTAGGGCTTGTAAGGTTGAGTTAGGCCTAGGCATCCTAAACAATTATTCATACAAGGTTGCTGTCAGGACTGGTTCATCTTATTGGTGATAGCTAGCTAGGGTTTATAGGTCCTTATAAGCAGGGTTGATGATGATTCTTTATTTACTTCAAAAGAATAACTTTTGAAGAACATACTTCTTAAATAATAAGAAGTATATCGATTAGGGTTGAGGTGGTATAGGTTTTACTGTTGGTTCTATTAAGTAAGGAATAATTGGCTTCTAAATAGGATGGTTGATAAGTATCCAACACTAGTAGGGTTTAGTGGAACAGGGTTCTGTAGTGTAAAATAGTAAGTATGGTTGCTATTAGGATTCATCACAATGGTATGATGATAATTAGGGATTAATAAGGATGATGGCTTTGGTAATAGGATCTAGGGTTTTTACTTGGTTGACCCCACTTGATTAGTTGGGTCAGATGAGGGATGAACACATGGAATGTTAATTAGTAGTGATAGGGTTCCCATATTTTATGTGGATTTGAACTAGTATTTAGTTGCTAGATATGAATCTATGATCTGGAAAGAAGGTATCATGATCACATGTTAACTTGGTTTTAGGTTTAGAAACAAATTAGGGTTCAAACGAAATAGTGGAGCTAGGTTTTAAATGGTATTAGGGTTTTAGCATCCCACATGAAATTATGGGGTTATCACTTTGTTTTATAATGGAACTAGGGTTCCCTAATTACCCTATAATTCTTGGATTAATAACTTCATTAATAAAGTTGAAGTTATTAATAACTTTGAAATTAAAATAATATTGGATTTGTCCTTTTATTATTTTTAAAGAATTAATAATTAAGGTAATATATTAATTAGGGTTTAAACCCTCCTATTAATGATTCAATAAATTAGAAGCAAAGGAAAAATTAGTTTTAATATTTTCCTGCTTTGCTTACTTGTTTTTATTAATTTTAGAAGTTTTTCTTAATTATTGAATTTTAATTGAATTTGGAATTAAAATTAAAGGCTTAATTAACAAGTATTAAATAATTGAATTTTTATTAAAAATAAAAATTTCATATTATATTTTTATTGGATAGAGTTTTCTTTTCTAAGAATTTTGATATCTCATTTATATTTTTCTGACTTAATTTGGATTTCCTAAATTATTTCAAAGTTTCTGGAATTAATGAAATTGAAATAAAACAAAAACTACTAAAGCTACCGCCCTAACTTACCCCCCAGTCGCAGACATGTGGGGTCTGGCTGAGTCAGCTGCCTCGTTGCAGTTGACTGGGTCAAACCAGTGTTTGGACCCCACTGCCACCTCACCTCGCCGGTCAACTCGCCGTCGGCGAGTCAAACGACGACGGCGACGCCGATTTTTGGCCTACCGAGACGCGAATTAGCACTCTCCGGACCTCTACAACTCGCTGAGTCCGATGGTGGGGTTGGTTGCTCGATTCGATCACCGGAGCATCGCCGACAAGCGTGCCCGCGGCGGAGCAACTCCGGCGAGGTCTCGAGATCGAGCTACAGACGGCCCCAAGATGCAATAGAGGGTTCTAAAGAAGCGCAACCATACCCTGAAGCTCACGGTGTGGTCGAGGTCGCCTATTGTTGACGGAGACGGCGAGGAGTTCGCCGATTCCGACGAGGTGCTGCGGAAGAAAACATTGAAATTGGGCCGATTACTAGCTCCCCTGGATGCGTGCTTCTGCAGAAATGCTCTACGCATCAAGGCGCATCTCCTGGACCTCCTCACGGTTGCCGGGGCAGCTCCAGTCGTCGGCTTCATCTCCGACCCCGGCGACTACTGTGAGACGGTGGCGCGAAATAGAGAGGTGCGGAGGGCAGCTGAGTGAGCGGAGAGGCATTAGGGTTTTCTGGTGGTGCTTGGTGCGGTTTTATAGCTCACGTTGAGGTCGGCAACGTCGGCACGACGGCGACGACTGGTCGGGATGCACAGCGTGTTCAGTGTTACTACCGGGCGCGAATCTTGGCGGTTTTGGATGCGGTGGACGCGTGAGGGGTTATGAGCACCTCAGACTTGATCCTTGGCGTCCGCCCGCCCTTATCCTCGACGAGGAGGTGGCCGGCGAAGTGGCGCACGCCTTCGCCGTGTCGTCCATGCGAGGAAGACGAAGACCATGCCATCGCACGATTATTAAAGCAGGTGAACAGGTATTTTAGTTGGATTGGGTTGGCCTGGTGGGCTACTGCTGGGCTGCTCTGCTGGGTTGCTGCTGGGCTGCTCTACTGGGTTGCTACTGGGCTGCTCCGGCCAGGTGAGCCTGTTTCAGGTATTCCTCTCATCTCTTTTCTTCTTTTCTATTATTTTATTTTCTGGTTTCTATTTTATTGTTTGAATTCAAATTTGAATTCAGGTTATACTTGCAGGTTCTAAATTATCTGAATCTCCATAAGATTTGAGAATAATGCTTATAGCATAATTGTTTTGCTCAACAATATTTATTACTTAATTAAATTGGGATTGTTGTGAGAGTTATGCCAAATTAAAAATAAGCATGGGTTGGGGTAATTATTTCAATTCCCTTTTCAATTTGGGAACCAGATCTATTTAGATGATTTGAAATTTCTAACATGTGCAGGGTGAGCACATTTTTAGGGTTTGCTAATACTTAGCAATATTGAAGGTTCACATATATTTTGATTAAGGCTAGGTTTTAAGATGAATGGTAATGAGGATGGATTGGACCATGATCTTATGTGAAGAATTATTTCTAAGATATTGTAAGGTTTATCCTATTTCAAGGTTGGCATTATCATCATATTTCAATAGCACCATGAATTACCTAAAGTAGAGATTACCCTCATTATAGTTTGGTCTTGGTTATAATGATAAGTGGTTGAGAACCATACATGGTTTAACTAAAGGGTTTAGACCAGGTTTATCTTATACTCCATAATTAAGTATTGGTTTTAAATAGTGAACAATTCTAGGGTTCTCATCACATTCTCCTAATGGCAATGGGTTTGAATCTCAATTAGGGTTTAGGTTTATATTATGATCACCATAGTGATACACATTCTAGGTTTGGGATATGATTACAGGTTGTAGAATTGAGATGGCACCATTTTATATTTGCTAGGTTTTAGTCTCCCCTTACCAAGGTAATATGATTACTTGCTTAATAGTTTATGTGCTCCTTTAGTGAACGAGTACTTGGGAATTGGTTTTATCTTCTACCAATAGATTTCTAATATTAGCCTTAATCTATCATTAAGGTAATTAAAGTGGTTATGGTTCTTTTTATAGTTAACTTTGGTTATAATGATGGATGGTTTCTCACCATGAAAAGTATAGAATTTGGCACTAGGTTTTCCTTATGTTCTTAATATCCTCTACCTCAAGTTCTTAGGGTTTATGATCACTACCTAATTTATAATGATCAAGGTTGGGCTTTCTAAGGTATATCTGATGAATTTGGTTTCTCACTCCCAATATCAAGTGTTGACTTGAATAGCTAGGGTATAGTACTTCTCTTATAATTCCTTAGGTGGACATGGTCATGGTTATCTCATTAGATTTATATCCCAGGAGAATGCCTGAGATAATTACTTATGATTCTTCTCAAGGAATGATGATTTAATCATCAGGATATATGGATAGTTCTCTCCCTCCATTTCAAGTGTTGCCTCATCTATCTTGAGTATAACACCAAAGCTTGAGCTCTCTCTTTTAGGAATGGTGATTCTAGGTTTTATGGTGTACTCACAATATCTCAATAGGCACCAAGTCTGAAACTCCACTTGACTATCTTGGTTGAATTAATCTCCCTCTTACTTTATCAATTTACGGACAAGGTATTATTTCATGTGGTATTAGGCTATCACATCATTTCAAAGTGAAATGGTTTAGGTCCTAAAGCTTTAGTTCAAGAATTGTCCTTGACTCTTAATTAGGTAAGGCTAAGGTTGGTATAATGGTCTCTCTCATTTCGGCAGGAATTCAATACTAACTTAAGGTTAGGCTCCATAGGAATTGATGTGATCATCAATATTTATGTTAAAAATAAATGGTTTCTCTTTCTAGGAATTTCTTGAATAATATCCTAGGGTTTCTCTTAAAGGTGATGGTTTGAATACATGGATGTATATCCAAGGTTCAGTTAAAGGTTTATCATTGATCCTCTAATAAGTAACATAGAACTCTCACTCCTCTAGGTTTGATGTATAATAATTTGGAATGTAGAAGATTATATACTTCTTGAGTGGATCTCCTTGTTATAACTCCAATGTTGAAGTGGAATGAATACCATGAGGTTTCATGGTAGGATCATGGATAGTTTTAAGACATGGAGAAGATAGTCAAGAATGGTTTCTCCATTTTATGGTTACTTGGTTTGTAATTGCACAGATGTTCTTATGTTATGGCAAGGGTTGCCATATTATAATCTTTTATAAGATCAAGCAATTGATCATTGAGTAAGGTGTTGTGGTGTTGATTATTGGTTCCATTTGATCTAACCCCTTAGATCAAATCATCTCTTCCCAAAACAAGGTTTTAACAAAGTCACATTGAGGTTTATAGCGCTTGACTTGATGAGCTACTTCAATTTCACCAAGGTCAAGTGAAACTTCAATTACTGTGACTGTTTTACTTTAAAGCGCGAAAATTCCCCAGATTTTCTATGCATGAATGCAATGCACACATCTGTTTCCTCTATTTTTGTAACCCCATTACCTGGGATATTACATAGCGGAGACCTTGCTCTTCCAGGGAGAGGGTTCGGGTCTCCTTGGCAACATCCAATTGCAAGATGACATCCAAAGCCATGAGAAATTGGAGTTTGCAATCGGAGAAGAGACCTTTGCTCCAAGATTTCAGCCGAGACGCAGTAGCTTTGACAAGGGTTATGTGAATCTCTGCCCCTAAAATAATGGGTCAACCATACAACGGTGGTGGGAGTATGTATGTGGTGCCCGTTGGGGTTTGTTGGAGAAGATTTGTACTACCATCTCATCATAGGGTGGCTTGGCGATGCCCCAAATCTAGTTCGTTGTGTTTTGTTGTTTGTCCAGTGCAATTGCCCTAATGGAAAGATCTCCTCAGTTGTCGAGATTGTATCGAGATTGTACGAAGTTAGCTAGGAAATACCGATGTCTGGTTGTTTGATATAACTAGATGATCCGTTCCACCACTAGCGCAATGCTGGAATCAAGCCGTAACTGAAGCTATCTTCATGTAACAGTGAGTATAATCTTGTGTCTATGTGTAAGTGTTTTGACTAATCTGTATGTAAATAACATAAGGATATGTGTTAGCATCTACGTAATGGCAAACTACCTTATGAACAAACCGAAAGAAATAAAATGTTCACACACGATAAGCCCATGAAAAAACACATCAAATTTACATGGTTTTCAAGAGAATTTGGTTTAAACCCTTAGTAGAATCAAACCTAATTTTGACGCATACACGTCTTATGTTGTTGTCTTCGCCAGAAGCGGCAATCAAAAGTGCAACACCTTTGAACATGTCATTTAAATGTCTTCGACCATGCATGGGTACTCCCTCTCCTTCCCCTCCATTCCCTGCCTAGCGATACTTCACCCAGATCCAGCACACATCCCCACCAAAGTTGTCCAGTGCAGGGCTGTTCTAGACGGGCAGCTTCTCCATGGGTCGTGTGGTGGTGCCATGGTTGGTGGTTCTTCAGTCAACATCGTTCTCCTTATCATGAAAGGCCTCTATTTGCTTTGTTTAGACGGTGCGTGGGAGTTCGGTCAGTTAGACTGGAGGTGCCCGTGAGATGTGATTGCTGCTTGTCATGGTTTGTGCTTTAGTGGTGAGAGACATGTAGAGTTGGGATCGCGTGCACACACAGTCTAGGGTGACTTGCTTTCATCAAAACCGGAGCTGGGGATATGTGATATGTGATTTGTGATATGTAATTCACCTGACTAACCTTTAGTCGACCGCATCGGTTAACACTTACACCGAGTCGCGCATGGCCATACTTTCTGAATCATATCATCCGAGAGGGTCTAGAAAGTATCTCTCCAAGTGGAGGGGGAAAATCCCGTCTTGGTAATCCATATCACGCAGCTTGTTCTCACTAGACCCAAACTCTGCCTTTATAACTACCTTCTTACATAACAACATTTGACGGAACGTAAGTTAGTCTATCCACAACTCAGATCATGCAGTAACCTCAGGTTACATTGATTGAGACACGCAAATGCCGACTTTGCTCGTTGCGGGTCAGTCCGACTCGCTAAACACTTTAGTCGAGTTCGTGTAAGTCGGATTAGCATCACCATGCCCATGACAAGTGGAACAGAGTTATCATCCGACTTGCACATTAGTCTAACTCATGTATCCAACATAACCACGATGACTAAGGACAAATTAGCATGAACAACATAAGCATAAAGTTCCACAACCGAATCACGTATTTGATGATATATGCAAGAGTTCATACAAGGACAACCTTACTTTTTAAATACATTACGAAATACATCATCCATGATTCCTTTAGGGCATATTTCCAACATATCTTATCCTCCATCCCGTGCTCTCCATTTCCACCGGTTTTGCGCGGAAAATTTCCTCTCTTGTTAATTCATTCGTCCGCCGCTGGAAGGGTGGTTGTATCATGGTGGGTGCCGCCACCTAAGTGACGTTGCAGTTTGCTCGGTTTAGTCCCAATTGTCTCTTGGTGCCCTCTGCGGCTTACCTGTCAGTATTTGGGGAAACTTCTTGGAGTGGCTGATGTGTGGTTGAAGCCGATGGCTCGGGCGAAAGCCTTGCCCGGTGTCCAGTGCCAATGATGGTGACGCCCTCGGGTGCCATTCTCCTCCGTGGAGGCGTCTTCAAAGAGCATCGGCTTTCTCCCCATCACGGTCTGGTTTCTCTAGGTGAAAACCTAGACCCTCGTTTGGTCAAGAAATGGCGTCACTTCGGTGTCGTTCTCTTCTTGAAGGCATTGCTTCTTGAGGGCTCAACCTGCACCTCTCTCTTGTTTTTCGATGTCATTTTTCTCTGCTATGTGCGTGTATTGTAAGCCGGTAACCCCAGTGTCGATCATTATTGTATTATAAAGCTGAGGGCTTTATTAATTTAAAGTATTGCTCTTCGGGCCTTTTATCTAAAAAAAAAGATTCACCTGACTCATCCCGAGACTGGGAGACTGTCGAGATCCCGCGGCTGGGTTCCCAATCTGCCTTCGTAGTGTTCAAACAGTATGGCCTCATTGTCTTTGTGAATAGAAACTCCGAGATATGATAGTATAGGATGTTAACTGGGGTAAAAAATAATTAGATATAGCTTATCAAAGTTACAAGTTTAGACGACTACAAACTTATCCCTGAAATAAAGGCTTTAAGTAATCAAGGAAGAAATATTTCGCTTGTAAAAGCGAGTAGTATGCACAATAGGATTAGTCATAAATCTTGCAAACTTTGCAAGAGTGGAAGAAAGAACTGTAGTTTAGTTAGGATCGGGCACTGATATTGTTATGCAGGCCGCTGATCTGGAACGCCCTGTAATCTGTTTTTCTTAATATATTTCACTTTTACCGCAAAAAAAAAGTTTAGACGAGTACAACATAGTATGAAATATGAACAATCAGACTTTGCAGAACTGGTCAAACTTGAGCTTGGGTATGGAGTATGCAGAGCTCAGTATGGCTGCAGCTGCGACGGCATTGGCAGCCTCCGTGAGGTGCACGCCGTCCCAGCTGACAAACTTCGAGCCGTCAGTGCAGACCGTCGCATTCGGAGACTGGCAGCTTCTGGTAATATCGTAGTTGTAAGGTGGCCCCCCGTACCCGCAGCACGTCATCAACGGCCTGTCGAAACCTAAAAGAAAAAGCAATTGTCTTATGTCTCGAGACTCGAGGTAGCTTGCGAAATAGAGAATTTGTGTAATTGATCAGCTCACCGTATTTCGTGTGGTTAGCCACAAGGTCATACTTGATAGCGAAAAGATCGGTGTACACAACGGTCGCGTTTTTCAACTGCACGTTCAGATCGTTGCAGAGGCTTCCAAGCGCTGCATTGAACGAGACTGCAGCTCTGTTGTATGTCTTGAGGCAACCATTCTGATCAATATCGCTGTCATTTTTACGCGCAATAGAAAGCTTCTGAGGCAGGCAACCAAGAGCCCCTGTTCCGTGTATCCAGAAGTTCCGACTCCCGTTGGCATACAGCATCTGCAAAATTCACAGGAACTATAAAGTTGTGGTGGTCTGTCTTGTCTGCAAGTGAAAGGTTACAGTAATGTATATATTCACAACAAAACAAAAAATAAAATTTACCTGAACAGCATCCTTAATCTCGGCGAGTATTGGAGGGAATTTGGCGACTACTTGGTCGTAAGGCAAGTTGGATAGAAGACCGTTAACATCATTCTGTCCTATATCTATGGTATATAGAGCATTTTCGAACCCTTGTGCATCAATTGGAGCTTCCTGGCCTGTGTATAGCAAGAAATTTGCTCATTTACCATCAACTGTATAGCTCTTGGGCAATTCATTATGTTTGTATGCGAAGGAAAATGACACAACAAACATACCTTGATTGATGAGTTCCATGGATCTTGCTTTGAAGAAAAAGAATTCCTGAACCTGTATATGCAATGAAAAAAGAACGTCGCGTGGTAATGTCGTCGAACCTCCTATGGCGAAATTTACTCCGTTACTGTAATTGGAACCCACCGCCTTCAAATAAGGGCTCAAATAGCTTATGTTCAAGCTTTCACCTGGACATATTTTGGTCATTCAAACCCAATATTAGTTAGGCCATACTAACTATATCCAACAATAAATTAGTACTTCCCCTCAAGACGTAATAAATGCGTCAAATTACTAGTGATTCCAAAGTACTATACCTCCGTCTCGGTTTAACAGGCATGCACGCAGTTCAAGACAAACTTTGACCATTGATTTGGTTAACAAAATATAACTTTTATGTCTACAAAATCTATATCATTAGATTCGTATGCAAAAAAGCTTTCCAATAATATAATTTTGTGACATATATTTCATATTTTATTGACTAAAATAATGGTCAAAGCAATTTCTTAAATTACGTGCGCGCCTGTTAATCTGAGACGGAGGAAGTAGCACGTATGATAAAGATGTAAGCTTATTTGGACATTCATTTAGTCTTCAAAATGTAGCTTTGAAATTGACATAAGTGCAAGCATGTTGTATAACATATATAAATAATAAAGGATTATAAGAATATCAACTTGATGTTAGAAATATAGAAATTCAATTTGGCTCTCAGGTGCATATGCTCCTCCAACCATAAAGAAAAACGTAGCTTCATATGTAAGGTTTTGTGGGAGAGTATTTCCTTACAAAATTAATGTGGCCCAAATAAGCCTTGGTAACTTGACATTGGGATTTGAGCAATTTACGATCGTGGACCTGGGCTCTATCACTAGCTGGAATGTCCAAGGCAACAACATTCTTGTCAACTGAGGGAAGCATATGATAGAGATTACATACGAAGAGGGACTCATTTGATTAAAAAAACATTTTTGTTCAAATTTATAACACACTTTTGATTGTTTTCTGATAAGCTACACATGAAGGTATTTTACTCCTATTGTAAATAATGAATGCATTTAAGTACTTCTGTGTGGCTCAATTCAGTTTGTAGTCACTGTAATTTGATAAAAGCAATGGTAGAAGTATAATTAGCTTCAGTACAAATCAATGAGCACGTTATTCTGTGCATTCCAGAAACTTGAACAATATTTGACGAAAATCGGTGTATTTATGCTCACAAGTATATCTGCCGAACTTTCTTCAATATGAGATCAAATTTTACGAGTTTACCCGCTATCGTGTGTTATTTTATGGAATTTATTCCAATTTTCTGAGTCACTTCCAAATTCCGGACGGAAAATTTGAGGGAGAATCTTATTTTTCTTCTAAGTTACGTGTAAAAATGAGCTCAAATTGTACATACTTAATGAATTGTGTGTTTTTCGAAGTTTTTATAAATTAAGGTTATGTGTTTCGGAAAACAAATCACGTATTTATAGTTCATGCTCGTACTTATATGTGAGAAAGAAAATCTAACATATTTGCTGAACTTTCTATAAAATGGGGTCAAATTTGCAAGTTTAGCCTGGTACGTTTTATTTACAGAATTTATCTATTTTTTTGGCACTTTGGAGTTCCAGATAGAAATTCAAGGGAGATTCTTAATAAGCGATTTTTTTTCTAAACAATTTGTCAAAGTGATGTCAAACTTTATATATCTACTCAATGAATTATGATTGATATTTTTGAAGATTTTTAAAATTCAAGGTTCTATATTTTGGACACAAATACGAGGAAGACTTAACTACTCCGTACTATAAAATATTCTAGAATTTTCAACGTGGACAAGATACAAACCGAAATGAGTGAACCCACACAATAGAACTTGTCTAGATACGTGCATTTAAAAAAAAAGTGAAACATCTTATAATATTGAACCGAGGGAGTAATATGTTGTCTTAATCTAAATAACTTGTCAAAATGAGGTCAACTTTTACCAGTTCATAATCTAAATAAGTGATTTTCTATTAACCCTTTTCGGGTTAAGTGCACTTTTGGTCCCTTAAGTCTTGCGAAAGTCTAATTTTGGTCCCTCAACTCTGTTTTGGTCTAAATCTGCCCCTAAACTCTTAATTAAGTCCAATTTTGGTCCCTAACATCGGTTTAATGATGGTTGACCGGTTTTTGACTCTCCTTGGACATAATTGGCTGGTTTTAATCTACCTGTGATTATTTTTCCCTAGTCAATAAATAGAAAAATACCCTTGCCCTAACACACATGTGTGCCGCCTCCACCTTTCTCGCTTAGTGCAACAATCCGCGCCACTTCAGCCGCCTCCGCCTTTCCTCCTGAAGCAAAAGCCCTGGCATGTCCGCCGATTTTGCCTTTCTCGCCCGGCTTATCCACCCTAGTAGTGTGAGGCGTCGTCGCTAGGTGTTCGGGAAGAGTTAGGGTTACTACAACAAATGAATAATTATCATGATCTCACCGGTGAACGTTCAAAAAGCTACTTGCATAATTTATCTCAAGGTGAGATGGTTCTACGTGGACTAAACCTATCCAAATCTGTCCACGGTGGTAAAAAAGAGACTCAACAACCGGTCAACCCTCGTTAAACCCCACCAAGGACCAAAATTGGACATAATTAAGAGTTTGAGTGTAGGTTTAGACTAAAACAAAGTTAAGGGATCAAAGTTAGACTTTTGTAATACATGAGGGACCAAACGTGCACTTAACCCTTTTCTAAACTACGCATCAACATGAGCTCAAATTTTATGTTCTACTCAATGGATTATGAATTAATGATAGATTTTTTGGAAGTTTTTTAAAATTCTAGGTTCTGTAATTCAGACAAAATGTGATGAAGAATCATAATAAGTGGTGTTTCATCTAAATAACTTGTCATAATGAAATAAACTTTTACCTGATTACTCACCAAATAGCATCTGATGTTCTGAAAACATTTTCAAAAAACTAGTGGGCACTTTCCAATTCCAAAGAGGCAGGGAGAAGAGATGATGGTGACATGGACTAGCTAACATGGCGCCGTGCAGATAGAAACCAGTCAAACGCGGAGAGGAGATGTATTCAATGGTTTCTGGGTACTTTGAACGAGGTTTGCTCCAGTACAACCTCCTCCCCCAAATTCAATAAGCCCATGTCCAAACCTATATCCAAAATCTGCCCACCTATAGGCATACGTACTTTTCAAACCCTACCCCACACGAGTGGTACAAGTACAACCCCACCGCAAGACAATCCGGTGAAGAGCCACAAGACAGGCATGGGCACCGCAAGACAGTCCGGTGCGGGCACAACAAGACAGTCCGGCTGCCGCAACCGCAAGACAGTACGGCGTGGGCACCACAAGACAGTACGGCCGCCGCAAGACAGCACGGGCACCACAAGACAGTCCGGCGGCGCGGGTACCTCAATACACTCCCAACGCATCGGCCAAATTTCCGCTGGTCCGGTCTCTCATTGCCGCCAACCGGCACGCACCTACGAGGATTTGCCAAGGCTCACGTCGGCCAGCGCCGTCTCGCAATGCCTTGTGGCCGACCACCTCCCGCCCGCCGGCCACGATCGTCACTGCTCTGAAGAATCGCCGCCGATGAGCCTTTCTACATAGATCTCATATCTATATGTATGCTACATATTCGTACAATTTAGTTGGGTCATACATGTTTTGTACAGGTCTATGTATACCTGTTTAGTATTATTAATAATAAAGGGGTATCGAGCGGTTCAGCCATCCTTATGTTTGAGTTGCTCTAAGTTTGGAGGGAGGGGTTGTACACGTCTCAGGTGTGAATACTTTGAACCGGGTTGAACCTCAGGTCTGAATTCCCAACAGGTGGGGAGTACTAGGAGAATATATATTATATGGAGTTCTCTCAAGAAAATTACTAAATTACGAAAATAGTGGCCTTCCTGAACTTAACCTAAAGCAATTCAGAAGCTGAACTAGTTGCGTGTGTGTTGAATAGTTAACCACCCTTGGATTGCAGATAAACAGTATAGATCCGTCAAAACATTGATGGCCGGTATTCCCCTACAAAAATAGTGATAGTCAGCACGGTACATTACCCTGCTACAGGTTGTACTACTATCTGAAAGAAAATCGTATCCTCATCAACACTGCCGCTCATCAATAATGCAGTAGACGTCGGTCGCACTGGTCGCTCTTGCAGCGGTGGCATGAATGCTACCTGTTAGGAGGAGAGCACAAGCATTGAATGCTCACATCAATCAAAGGGTTGAGAGAGATTCGCGGGTCTCCCGTGTCTGTCCCAAGATTAAGAGCATCTCCACTCGTGCCCCCGACGAGGCCCCCGAGCGACGTTTTTTCCATCCGGACGGCGAAATTTGGCCCAGTCGCGCCCCCGGTTCCTCGTTTTCGTCCGGATTTGGCCCTTCATCCATCCGGCGAGCCCACGCCATCCCCGGCCCCCCAGGGAGCGCTCGGGGACTCCGGACGAAACGAAAGCGCGCGAAACGTTCCCGCGCGTCTGGTGGCCCCAACTTGTCGGCGAGAGACACCGATCGTCGTCCTCATCGCATCGTCTTCCGCGCGCTGTAAAAGCCTGCCGCCGGTCAGCATTCGCCGGACGCGTAGCTTCCACGCGGCGAGTTAATGCCGTCGCCTCGGTTTCATGCGCGCCTACCGCTATTTATCGCCGAACTACCCCGGCTGCCCCGCATTCACCTCCTCGCTCGTCTTCCCCCAAATCATCCCCGAACTCGAAGGAACCAGCAATGGCGAACGACGGTGCGGCCAACAACGGCTTCGGCCGCCGCTCTCTCCACCAATGGGAGGGGCGACTCCTGCACGCGGCGGGCTACCCTGCGTCGCCGGACTTCCGCGCGCCGGGAGGCTGGAGGCTGAGCGCAGGCGGCGTGCCGATCCCGCCGCCGCCAACGGGTGGCGGCGCACTCGAAACGGCGCTCGAGGAGGTGCTCGCCACTCTCGGTGACGAGCAGCGCGCGGATCCGCGCTTCTTCCCCGACAACCACGAAGCGTGGATCGCGTTCTTCCGGCGAAGGTACGAACGCGGAACGCCGCGTCCAGGGAGGTGATCAAGCTCGAGGAGAGCAGCGACGACGACATCTACCGGCCGTCGCCTCCACGCGCCGGGCGACGCTCGGGGTGGCACGAGCCGCTGGTACGAGGCGCCGCCGCCCCAGGACGACGCCGGCTCCAGCGACGACGACGACGGCGGCGACTACACGACCTTCTACCGCCATTTAGGCATGTAGGAGGCCGCTTTTAGTTTTAGTATTAGTTTGCCAATCGCCGAATTCAAATATATGTACGAATTCGGCCTATTTATGTACGAACTCGCCTCTATATGTTAAATATCATTAAATTTCGCTTATGTTTGAACGAATTCGCCTATTTTGTCTGAATTCGTCGTATTACGTTGCATCCATCCTGGGCTCGCGGCTGGGAAAATGGGCCTCCCCACGCCAAATCTTCCTCCAATCCAGACGAAAATTTCGCCGGATTTGGGCGTGGGGAGCCCAAACGAGTGGGATGCTCTAAAGACAAGAGCTGGGGTTTGATCATGGATATCCTTGTGTTCAGAGGACAGGGGATTGAATGAACAGATGGAGCGAGGGGTCAGCTGGGTTAGCTCGGGGATACTCCACATGGTCTGTGTAGACGATGGAGCACCAACTGTTGCTTAGCTAACTAACGCCGTGTTACAGTGCCACCATGTGTGTAAGACGGGACTCACCTTTAATTTTTGGTAACAAGTCCCTTTGGAATGAATCTGAAACATGCGACAAAGTGCGCCGTGTTACATTTTTGCAGTACACTCCCCAAAGGCTAAAGGACAAGCTTCACGCTCATGGCACGAGATTCAGCTGACGACCAGTCTGTCAGTGTCAGTGTCGGCGAGTGCTGTGTTTTTTTTCTTTTTGGAGAATACGGTGAGAGCTATATATGTTTTCACGAGAAGTTTATACCGCGTAGACTATTTTCTATACTGAACGCTACGCACAAATCTACCCATGCACAGTGACAAGCACCTATTCATTTGTTAAACGAAAGAAAAGACAAGGAAAACGGAATCTTGACGATAGAATACTCTGGTCTGGAGCTGGGAGGATTGGAAGTGGAACGGGACTCACAGAGGAAGTCGATGATGAGCCGGCCGTCGCAGAAGCGGCCGGTGGGGTGGTGGAAGAAGGCGCGGCCCTCCGGCGGCGTGATGTGCCACCCCTTGGCCGCCGCCATGCCGCCCGTGTCGGAGTTGGAGTCTCCGAAGTTGAACACCACCGGCCGGGCACCGGGCCGGCAGCTGAACCCGGCCGCGGACGCCGCCGGCAGTGAGAGCGTCAGTGCTAGCACCACTGGCGCCACCACCGCTAGCGCGAGAGCAAGACATAGTGCGCTGGCGCCCGCTGCCGACATTGCCGACCTTGGTTGGACCTATGTCTCTCTGCACTCTACAGCATGTGCTGCCCCTGTCTCTATGACTCTATCCCTCTCGAGTCTCGATCGAGTAGCACTGGATTCTGCGAGGTCATGGGGCGGCATATAGAGAGCCTGCCGATGAGTGTGTGGGCGCGGCGCACACCGATAACTCGTTCCTTTTTTCCTTTTACAAACACGCGTTGCACATTCACCAGACTCCCTACTTCTTACGCACACGACAGTACGACACAGATTGATGACACGCCAAATGTCACCTGCCATGGCAGAGCAAGCACAATTGGAGAATGGAGAGAACCCAGGTGGAGCGCGCAGCTACAGGACCTTTCCGTCGCTGCGCACTTAAACAACTTTTAGGCACGCCTCTACAAAGAGACTCTACGTACACGCTGCTACTTTTACGAGGATAAGTGACACTCTAGTTTGACCATTAGTTAGTGTTGCTATATAGAGGCACTGGCATACTTAATTGCTGGGATGATGATTAATCGCATCAGGAAAGATTGTGTGTATATCTTACTTTCTTTTCTTTAGAGAAAAGTTGTATCTATCTGATAGACTGATATAAATGCGTGAGGTGAAACAACAACCAAAAAGATGGTCTGCTCACTCGTAGAAATACTAAAGTCTTCTGTCAAGGTCGACACTATCGAGGACAAATACAACAATCCATCAAACATTTCTGTGTGAAAGGTGTCTATCATTATCCTTTACTAAAATAAATACTACTCACGCATGTACTCCCCCCCCCTCCCCCTCTCTGAACGAATGTTGGAAGTGGGTTTAGTCAGGCTGGGTATCTAGGCCCGCCGATAGTGTATTATACGCCATGTCAGATTCTCCATGTGGTGCCATGTCGTTCTCGGACCCACCAATGTTTTCATATCGTTCTCGGTTCCATTGAAGACGCACGTCCGAGTCAATCACGTAACCGACGCCGGATATATCGCACGTGTTCATCCCGGCACCTTGAGATTTGTGGGTAGTTCATCGCTAGGGTTTGTCGCTAGTACCAACCTCCAATACGCCGGTTTGTACCACGGTCGAAGGAGCGCCTCTGCGGTGTCCTGGTATTCGAGCAACCCGATCTTGCTTTGACCTAGACTCCTAGAGGCGGATCTCTGAGAGGATCTCCTCCGTGTGCCTTGGCTGGGTGAATAATCTATCGCTAGGGTTACTGTCTTTCGTGATTCAGCACACCCTCTGTGGTGGTTTTGTAAGATAATGTTTTAGTTCTCTCTCTTGTTCAATTTTCCATTTATTGTTAGGTGTACTTAGTACGAATTTGGCATCATGATTCGTAGTGTTGGAGGTAATGGCGGATCTTAGTGACACAGAAGTAGACATCGGTTAAGCAGAAGATGAGGAATCTAGTTTGGAGGGGGATAGTTCTCTATATGTCAGCGTTCCTCCCAAAGATGTCCCAATTGATGGAAAAGATGACAATGATGATAGTGTGAGTGGAGTCAACATTTTATGTGTTGTTGATTTGATGGCTACCTTAAAATTTGCAATTTATGCTTACTAGTTCTTTAAATTGTGTAGATTGAGATTGAAGGTATGGGTGAAGACGATCCCAACGGTGAGGACGATGCCGACAATGAGGATGGGGGTGACGACAGTGATGATGTTGAATATGGTGAAGATGATAATGTGAGTGAACTTTTCAATTTATATGGCTTTGTTAGAACATCCTCGTAAGTTGGATTTTTTTAATTATTTTTATATTGTCTAGATGGAGATGGATGTTAAAAAAGAGCAGTGCATAGGTTTTTTGTTTTTGCAGCATGTAGTAAAAAGTATAATGATAGTCCTATAATCCCATGGTTTTGTGTTGAGGTATTGGTTGGAAGTGATAGTTTCGTACGACTATTATGGTGAATCCTACTTGGAGAATTGGGAAGATTCAAATAATTTTCAATCGGTAAACAAGAGTGAGGTATGATTCTAAGAAACAAAATAAATACACAAGCATGAATGGAGCAATATATAAATATGTGTGTGTTTTGAATGTGTAGGCGTGTACAGTCGATCATATGGCCAGTGATAATGGGAATCCTCAAAATAAATGGAATATGTACTGGAAGATAATGGAGATGACATTTGTATCTGAGACTGCAACGTACAATTTCTAAAACAACTATGCTAGAGACCATAGATTCAGCATTAGAAAGAGCAATACTAAAAAAATCAAAAGGTTAGAACAAGGTAGTACGAAGGAGATGGCTTGTCTGTTCCAGGGAAGGGAAACGTCAAAGCAAGTTTTTGCTATGGAGAACCGCATGTGAAGGTTAAGACCAGAGTCTCGTTGATATTGTAAAGCGGAGATGGCGGTTAAGCGTGACATAAAAAGTGGGGTCTGGCGAGTTGCAAAATTTGATGACAAACACATTCATATGTTAGCTCGGCTGGAAGAGATCATGTTTCTATGGTGTCGAGGGTACTCCTCGGCAATGCCCTCCGTTTGGGGCTTAGGGTAGATGGAATCCTGTAGGCTGACACGAGACATCGGTTATCAAACAAGCGGGGAGAGCGATTTACCCAGGTTCGGGGCCCTCGATGAGGTAAAACTCTTACGTTCTGCATGTCTGATTTCGATATAAAAATATCGAGTTACAATGGGGTGTCGAAGGTTTCGGCTATGATCTCGTCGAGAGACTAAGTTCTGCGATGACCTAGCTCTAGACTTGCGGTGGCTATGATTACTATGATTGTGTGTGTCCTCCGTAGTCCCTCTCCTTGCCCTTATATTGGGAGCCAGGTCTCGAGAGATCTGTCCGGGTACGACTAGGTTACAAAGAGTCCTAGGTCTAAACTTTCCTTGTATTCTTCGTTTCCTTGACTTGTTCTTCAAGGATTCTTCTTAGGAACCGATGTAGCGGCCCACCTGGCCATTGAGTGCCTTCATGGGCCCCTGGTTGGGCCGCAAGAGGTAGTGCAACATTAGTTACCCGAAGGGTAATGCCCACGTCAGTAGCCCCTGAGTGACTGGAGATACTTCGGGCAGGGACTAAAAGCATGTCTTATGTCGAATGTTTGCTTTAACCAACAAATCTTGATCTCCTTGTAACAGCAGCGTTTTCTTCTATCGGGTGCGCGTCCAGCGCTCCCGATGGGAGTAGCCCCTGAGTCTAGGTACGGATGCTTGCAACCGTGCGTAGACTCAAGTTGTACTACTCGAATGTTTTCTTCTGCCGAAGCTTTCTGCAAATTTCCATGGTCACCCGATACATTTATATCAGGACTTTAATATTTTCAAATAAGTTTAAGTACGTAAAGGATATCGAGTAACGTGTCCAACTTTGCTAGTTAACTGCCGATTGCAAAACAATGGTACCCTACACAGAATCAAGTTCCCGGGAATGATTCTCGAATGCAAAAATTATTTTTCGAGTCCATAACTTTTATCGGGTGCGCGTTCGAGTAGCCCCCGAGTCTGGGCACGGATGCTTGCAACCGAGTGCAGACTCAGTTTAAACCACTCAAATATTCCAGTTTTTCTCTGAGCCCAAATCACCAGTAAGAAAGCCTTCGAGTCTGAATTCTATCGGGTGCGCATCCAGCGCTCCCGATGGGAGTAGCCCCCGAGTCTAAGCATGTATGCTTGCATACGTGTGTAGACTCAAGTCAATCCACTCGATAGTTTTTAATTTCCTTCGGATGCTCCATGCAGAGTCGATACTTCTCATGACATCATTGATGACGTAATTACTGCTGTGATCTGACTGACAAGACATGACCTAGCGGGCCCGTCCTACTCCTGCGCAGTCCAATTTGGGGAATGACCAGTATTTGTGCAGTTACCAAGACGTCTCCTCGATTTCCGCGCACAGTGATGAAAAAAGATCCTTTAATAAATCGAAGGCAGCAACACGTGGCCGCCCAATCTCAAATTCCCTTTAGTTTATAATCGCAGAGGGAAGATTTTACCCTTTCCACGCTTTCTTCTCGCAACCCTTCTTCCTCGCTCATCCTCCTTACTCACAACCACTGCGTCGCCACCACCTCCGTTCTTTAGACCTTCTTTAGATCTCACGATGGTGAAGAAGAGGAATCTCACTCTCGCCGCCAGCGCTACAACTGGTGGCGCCGCCACCAAAGCTTCGCCAAGCGCACCGAGGAAAGGCGCATCGGATGCCTCTGCCTCAGCTCCTGCACCGCCCGCGCCGGAGAGCTCCACAGCTGGTCCTGCGCCCGGTGATTGGCCGGCTTCTACAACTACTAAGCGCGATGAGAAGAGGGCTCGGAGCCTTGGTATAATCTCATCTGATGAGGGGAACGTCATTCTCCCAGGGGCGGTTTCACGCCCCAATCCCCCCGCCGGTTTTACTGTGATGTTCTTATCTTTTCTTTATCGCGGTCTCTCCCTTCCTGCTCACGAATTCCTCCGGCGCCTCCTTCGTGTGTACGAGATCCAATTGTGGCAATTAACCCCCAATTCGATCCTTCATCTCACTATCTTTATCACCCTATGTGAGGCTTTCCTGGGCATCGAACCTCATTTTGGTTTGTGGAAGAAGATCTTCTTCGTGAAAAGATACAACTGCAGTAGCGGGTCCTTCGTCACCGGCGGAGTTGGATTCGTCGTCCGCAAATAGGTCAATTACTTCAACTTTCCAATGAGGGAATCTGTTCAAGGATGGAGGTTGAAGTGGTTCTATATCAAACATTCTTCGACACCTGACATGAAACTTCCACGTTTTACCGACGTCCTCGAGGCCGTGCCTAGGAGCTCTTGGAAGAATATTCTCTCACCCGAAGAAAAACCAATAGTCCACAAACTATTCGAGAGAGTTCTTCGAATCAAAGAATCTGATGGCCAAACCATGATAGGTACCGAGGTAGCCGTCATTTTCTTGAAACGTCGAGTCCAACCAATTATATCTAGGGCCCACCCGATGTGGTTGTATTCAGGCCCCAAGGACGAGACTAGAGTGAACGTTGCTGAACTATTCGAAAAAGAACTGCTTCATGAAGTTAGGCGCCTGATTCATTTTAGTCAAGAAGACTTGATTCCACTTATATCTCTTCAACTGCCTTTCGATGCCGACCATCCACCGAACGAGGTAATTTCTCCTTCATGTTTGTATTAATTTGCTACTTCCAACCTCATAATTTTCAATATCCTAATTCTTTTGACAGATCCTAATAGCTCCCGAACATTTTCAAGATACGTCGGATGACAACCCTGAAGAAAGAAATTCTTCCATTCCTGTAGAATCCCGTACCGAAGAAAATATAGATCCAGAAGATGAAGACAATGACCTGATGAATCCTAAGGCTTTTTCCATAGATCCTAAATCCCTCGCTGATGATACAAGTGATACGGCGGAGTCGATCCATGATGACGATGCTGATCGCGCTGCCTTTGTTGATGCAGCTGCGGAGAAGGCCGACGTGCTACCCTCAAAGAGATCGTCTGGCGGCTTTGCCGATGAAGATGATCTTTTTGATTTGTAAGTCCTCTCTACTCACTCCAAAGTTTGACTTTGATAGAGTTCGTCTGTTTTCAGCTCCCATTTTATCTAATTCACATACTTGTAGTGACGAGGGTTTCATAGAACCTCCACCAAAGAAGGCCAAGACGAGCTCCAGCAAGCCAGCCCCGGCAGCCTCGGAGGCTTCGGCTCCTGCTACAGCCCCAACAACTCAAGTCTCAACAGCTTCTTCCCTTTTCAAAGGGAAGGAGATTCCTTCGACTGCCGCGGTTACAGTTTCTCCTCCTGGTAAACCTGTAAGTCTTCCCTGCTCTAATATATTCGCCTTTGGCAGCCCCCGAGTGGGTCTTCATTGGATTATAAACTTTCTGAAAAGGATTTCATTGCCTGTTAATAGTTATTTCTTCCTATTTCTCCAGGATTTTCGAGCGGTCATTTCTTCCCTGGAGGTCTTCGCTTCTCAATTTTCTTCTCTTGAAGCTGATAAAGTTCGGCTGCAAAAGGAAGTTGAGTCTGCTTCTTCAAAGCTTGAAAATGCAATTAAAATGGCTGTCGAAGCCCGCAAAAATGCCGATTCTTTGAGGGAGAAACTTGAGAAGCTGAAGAACAAGCTGAAGGACGAAGAAACTTCGAAGCTTGCTGCCGAAGCTCAAAGGAATGAGAAGGATGATTGATACGCGTTGTTGATGTATTGTCTTTTCGTTCGACACGCGTCCGTTGGGAACCCCAAGAGGAAGGTGTGATGCGTACAGCGGCAAGTTTCCCTCAGTATGAAACCAAGGTTTAATCGAACCAGTAGGAGTCAAGAAGCACGTTGAAGGTTGATGGCGGCGGGATGTAGTGCGGCGCAACACCAGGGATTCCGGCGCCAACGTGGAACCTGCACAACACAACCAAAGTACTTTGCCCCAACGAAACAGTGAGGTTGTCAATCTCACCGTCTTGCTGTAACAAAGGATTAACCGTATTGTGTGGAAGATGATTGTTTGCAGAAAACAGTAGAACAAGTATTGCAGTAGATTGTATTTCAGTAAAGAGAATTGGACCGGGGTCCACAGTTCACTAGAGGTGTCTCTCCCATAAGACAAACAGCATGTTGGGTGAACAAATTACAGTTGGGCAATTGACAAATAAAGAGGGCATGACCATGCACATACATATCATGATGAGTATAGTGAGATTTAATTGGGCATTACGACAAAGTACATAGACCGCCATCCAACTGCATCTATGCCTAAAAAGTCCACCTTCAGGTTATCATCCGAACCCCCTTTAGTATTAAGTTGCAAAGCAACAGACAATTGCATTAAGTATGGTGCGTAATGTAATCAACAACTACATCCTTAGACATAGCATCAATGTTTTATCCCTAGTGGCAACAGCACAACACAACCTTAGAACTTTCTATCACTGTCCCAGGTGTCAATGCAGGCATGAACCCACTATCGAGCATAAATACTCCCTCTTGGAGTTACAAGCATCTACTTGGCCATAGCATCTACTAGTAACGGAGAGCATGCAAGATCATAAACAACACATAGATATAACTTTGATAATCAACATAACAAGTATTCTCTATTCATCGGATCCCAACAAACGCAACATATAGAATTATAGATAGATGATCTTGATCATGTTAGGCAGCTCACAAGATCCGACAATGATAGCACAATGGGGAGAAGATAACCATCTAGCTACTGCTATGGACCCATAGTCCAGGGGTAGACTACTCACACATCACTCCGGAGGCGACCATGGCGGCGTAGAGTCCTCCGGGAGATGATTCCCCTCTCCGGCAGGGTGCCGGAGGCGATCTCCTGGATCCCCCGAGATGGGATCGGCGGCGGCGGCGTCCGGAAGGTTTTCCGTATCGTGGCTCGGCATCGGGGGTTTCGTCACGGAGGTTTTAAGTAGGCGGAAGGGCAGGTCAAGAGGCGGCACGGGGGCCCCACACCACAGGGCCGCGCGGCCAAGGGGGGGGCCGCGCCGCCCTAGGGTGTGGCCCCCTCGTGGCCCCTCTTCGACTCCTCTTCGGTCTTCTGGAAGCTTCGTGGCAAAATAGGACCCTGGGCGTTGATTTCGTCCAATTCCGAGAATATTTCCTTACTAGGATTTCTGAAACCAAAAACAGCAGAACAAAGAATCGGCACTTCGGCATCTTGTTAATAGGTTAGTTCCGAGAAAATGCACGAATATGACATAAAGTGTGCATAAAACATGTAGATAACATCAATAATGTGGCATGGAACATAAGAAATTATCGATACGTCGGAGACGTATCAGCATCCCCAAGCTTAGTTCTGCTCGTCCCGAAGCGGTGTAAAACGATAACACGAGATAATTTACGGAGTGACATGCCATCATAATCTTGATCATACTATTTGTAAAGCATATGTAGTGAATGCAGCGATCAAAACAATGTATATGACATGAGTAAACAAGTGAATCATATAGCAAAGACTTTTCATGAATAGCACTTCAAGACAAGCATCAATAAGTCTTGCATAAGAGTTAACTCATAAAGCAATAATTCAAAGTAAAGGCATTGAAGCAACACAAAAGAAGATTAAGTTTCAGCGGTTGCTTTCAACTTGTAACATGTATATCTCATGGATATTGTCAACATAGAGTAATATAACAAGTGCAATATGCAAATATGTAGGAATCAATGCACAGTTCACACAAGTGTTTGCTTCTTGAGGTGGAGAGAAATAGGTGAACTGACTCAACATTGAAAGTAAAAGAATGGTCCTCCATAGAGGAAAAGCATCGATTGCTATATTTGTGCTAGAGCTTTGGTTTTGAAAACATGAAACAATTTTGTCAACGGTAGTAATAAAGCATATGTATCATGTAAATTATATCTTATAAGTTGCAAGCCTCATGCATAGTGTACTAATAGTGCCCGCACCTTGTCCTAATTAGCTTGGACTACTGGATCATCACAATGCACATGTTTTTACCAAGTGTCACAAAGGGGTACCTCTATGCCGCCTGTACAAAGCTCTAAGGAGAAAGCTCGCATTGGATTTCTCGCTATTGATTATTCTCAACTTAGACATCCATACCGGGACAACATAGACAACAGATAATGGACTCCTCTTTTATGCATAAGCATGTAACAACAATTAATAATTTTCTCATTTGAGATTTGAGGATATATGTCCAAAACTGAAACTTCCACCATGGATCATGGCTTTAGTTAGCGGCCCAATGTTCTTCTCTAACAATATGCATGCTTAACCATAAGGTGGTAGATCTCTCTTACTTCAGACAAGACGGACATGCATAGCAACTCACATGAAATTCAACAATGAATAGTTGATGGCGTCCCCAGTGAACATGGTTATCGCACAACAAGCAACTTAATAAGAGATAAAGTGCATAATTACATATTCAATACCACAATAGTTTTTAAGCTATTTGTCCCATGAGCTATATATTGCAAAGGTGAATGATGGAATTTTAAAGGTAGCACTCAAGCAATTTACTTTGGAATGGCGGAAAATACCATGTAGTAGGTAGGTATGGTGGACACAAATGGCATAGTGGTTGGCTCAAGTATTTTGGATGCATGAGAAGTATTCCCTCTCGATACAAGGTTTAGGCTAGCAAGGCTTATTTGAAACAAACACAAGGATGAACCGGTGCAGCAAAACTCACATAAAAGACATATTGAAAACATTATAAGACTCTACACCGTCTTCCTTGTTGTTCAAACTCAATACTAGAAATTATCTAGACCTTAGAGAAATCAAATATGCAAACCAAATTTTAGCATGCTCTATGTATTTCTTCATTAATGGGTGCAAAGCATATGATGCAAGAGCTTAAACATGAGCACAACAATTGCCAAGTATCACATTACCCAAGACATTTATAGCAATTACTACATGTATCATTTTCAAATTCCAACCATATAACAATTTAACGAAGAAGAAACTTCGCCATGAATACTATGAGTAGAAACCAAGGACATACTTGTCCATATGCTACAGCGGAGCGTGTCTCTCTCCCATAAAGTGAATGCTAGGATCCATTTTATTCAAACAAAACAAAAAACAAAAACAAACCGACGCTCCAAGAAAAGCACATAAGATGTGATGGAATAAAAATATAGTTTCAGGGGAGGAACCTGATAATGTTGTCGATGAAGAAGGGGATGCCTTGGGCATCCCCAAGCTTAGACGCTTGAGTCTTCTTGATATATGCAGGGGTGAACCACCGGGGCATCCCCAATCTTAGAGCTTTCACTCTCCTTGATCATGTTGTATCATCTCCTCTCTTGATCCTTGAAAACTTCCTCCACACCAAACTCGAAACAACTCATTAGAGGATTAGTGCACAATAAAAATTAACATATTCAGAGGTGACACAATCATTCTTAACACTTCTGGACATTGCATAAAGCTACTGGACATTAGTGGATCAAAGAAATTCATCCAACATAGCAAAAGAGGCAATGCGAAATAAAAGACAGAATCTGTCAAAACAGAACAGTTCGTATTGACGAATTTTAAAATGGCACCAGACTTGCTCAAATGAAAATGCTCAAATTGAATGAAAGTTGCATACATATCTGAGGATCACTCACGTAAATTGGCATAATTTTATGAGTTACCTACAGGGAGGTGGACCCAGATTCGTGACAGCAAATAAATCTGGAACTGTGCAGTAATCCAAATCTAGTACTTACTTTTCTATCAACGGCTTTACTTGGCACAACAAAACACTAAACTAAGATAAGGAGAGGTTGCTACAGTAGTAAACAACTTCCAAGACACAAAATAAAAACAAAGTACTGTAGGTAAAAACATGGGTTGTCTCCCATAAGCGCTTTTCTTTAACGCCTTTCAGCTAGGCGCAGAAAGTGTGTATCAAGTATTATCAAGAGACGAAGTGTCAACATCATAATTTGTTCTCATTATAGAATCAAAAGGTAACTTCATTCTCTTTCTAGGGAAGTGTTCCATACCTTTCTTGAGAGGAAATTGATATTTTATATTACCTTCCTTCATATCAATGATAGCACCAACAGTTCGAAGAAAAGGTCTTCCCAATATAATGGGACAAGATGCATTGCATTCAATATCCAAGACAACAAAATCAACGGGGACAAGGTTATTGTTAACGGTAATGCGAACATTATCAACTTTCCCCAAAGGTTTCTTTGTAGAATGATCAGCAAGATTAACATCCAAATAGCAATTTTTCAGCGGTGGCAAGTCAAGCATATTATAGATTTTCTTAGGCATAACAGAAATACTTGTACCAAGATCACATAAAGCGTTACAATCAAAATCTTTAACCTTCATCTTAATGATGGGCTCCCAACCATCTTCTAGCTTTTTAGGAATAGAGGCTTCGCGCTCTAGCTTCTCTTCTCTAGCTTTTATGAGAGCATTTGTAATATGTTGTGTGAAAGCCAAATTTATAGCACTAGCATTAGGACTTTTAGCAAGTTTTTGCAAGAACTTTATAACTTCAGAGATGTGGCAATCATCAAAATTCAAACCATTATAATCTAAAGCAATGGGATCATCATTCCCAATGTTGGAAAAAATTTCAGCAGTTTTATCACGACGAGTTTAAGCGGTTTTTAGCTTTGGCAGTTTCTCGCGCTTTGCATTAGAAGTGGAAACATTGCTAACACCAATTATTTTATTATTAATAGTAGGAGGTGCAGCAACATGTGTAGCATTAGCATTACAAGTGGTGGTAATAGTCCAAACTTTAGCTATATTCTTCTCTTTAGCTAGTTTTTCATTTTCTTCTCTATCCCACCTAGCACGCAGTTCAGCCATTAATCTTATATTCTCATTAATTCTAACTTGAATGGCATTTGCTGTAGTAACAATTTTATTATGATGATTCTCATTAGGCATAACTTTCGATTTCAAAAGATCAACATCAGCAACAAGACTATCGACTTTAGAAGCAAGTATATCAATTTTCCCAAGCTTTTCTTCAACAGATTTGTTAAAAGCAGTTTGTGTACTAATAAATTCTTTAAGCATGGCTTCAAGTACAGGGGGTGAACTCCTATTATTGTTGTAAGAATTCCCATAAGAATTACCATAGCCGTTGCCATTATTATAAGGATATGGCCTATAGTTGTTACTAGAATTGTTCCGGTAAGCATTGTTGTTGAAATTATTATTTTTAATGAAATTTACATCAACATGTTCTTCTTGTGCAACCAATGAAGCTAATGGAACATTATTAGGATCAATATTAGTCCTATCATTCACAAGCATAGACATAATAGCATCAATCTTATCACTCAAGGAAGAGGTTTCTTAATGAATTTACCTTCTTACCTTGTGGAGCTCTTTCCGTGTGCCATTCAGAGTAGTTGATCATCATATTATCAAGAAGCTTTGTTGCTTCACCAAAAGTGATGGACATAAAGGTACCTCCAGCAGCTAAATCCAATAAATTCCGTGAAGAAAAATTTAGTCCTGCGTAGAAGGTTTGGATGATCATCCAAGTAGTCAGTCCATGGGTTGGGCAATTTTTAACCAAAGATTTCATTCTTTCCCAAGCTTGAGCAACATGTTCAGTATCTAATTGTTTAAAATTCATTATGCTACTCCTCAAAGATATAATTTTAGCAGGGGGATAATATCTACCAATAAAAGCATCCTTGCATTTAGTCCATGAATCAATACTATTCTTAGGCAGAGATAGCAACCAATCTTTAGCTCTTCCTCTTAATGAGAAAGGGAACAATTTTAATTTAATAATATCACCATCTACATCTTTATATTTTTGCATTTCACATAGTTCAACAAAATTATTAAGATGGGCAGCAGCATCATCAGAACTAATACTAGAAAATTGCTCTCGCATAACAAGATTCAGTAAAGCAGGTTTAATTTCAAAGAATTCTGCTGTAGTAGCAGGTGGAGCAATAGGTGTGCATAAGAAATCATTATTATTTGTGGTTGTGAAGTCACACAACTTAGTATTTTCAGGGTTGGCCATTTTAGCAACAGTAAATAAAGCAAACTAGATAAAGTAAATGCAAGTAAACTAATTTTTTTGTGTTTTCGATATAGCAAACAAGATAGCAAATAAAGTAAAACTAGCAACTAATTTTTTTGTATTTTGATTTAGTGCAGCAAACAAAGTAGTAAATAAAACTAAGCAAGACAAAAACAAAGTAAAGAGATTGAGAAGTGGAGACTCCCCTTGCAGCGTGTCTTGATCTCCCCGGCAACGGCGCCAGAAAAAGCTGCTTGATACGCGTTGTTGACGTATTGTCTTTTCGTTCGACACGCGTCCGTTGGGAACCCCAAGAGGAAGGTGTGATGCGTACAGCGGCAAGTTTCCCTCAGTATGAAACCAAGGTTTAATCGAACCAGTAGGAGTCAAGAAGCACGTTGAAGGTTGATGGCGGCGGGATGTAGTGCGGCGCAACACCAGGGATTCCGGCGCCAACGTGGAACCTGCACAACACAACCAAAGTACTTTGCCCCAACGAAACAGTGAGGTTGTCAATCTCACCGGCTTGCTGTAACAAAGGATTAATCGTATTGTGTGGAAGATGATTGTTTGCAGAAAACAGTAGAACAAGTATTGCGAGAGATTGTATTTCAGTAAAGAGAATTGGACCGGGGTCCACAGTTCACTAGAGGTGTCTCTCCCATAAGACAAACAACATGTTGGGTGAACAAATTACAGTTGGGCAATTGACAAATAAAGAGGGCATGACCATGCACATACATATCATGATGAGTATAGTGAGATTTAATTGGGCATTACGACAAAGTACATAGACCGCCATCCAACTGCAACTATGCCTAAAAAGTCCACCTTCGGGTTATCATCCGAACCCCTCCAGTATTAAGTTGCAAAGCAACAGACAATTGCATTAAGTATGGTGCGTAATGTAATCAACAACTACATCCTTAGACATAGCATCAATGTTTTATCCCTAGTGGCAACAGCACAACACAACCTTAGAACTTTCTGTCACTGTCCCAGGTGTCAATGCATGCATGAACCCACTATCGAGCATAAGTACTCCCTCTTGGAGTTACAAGCATCTACTTGGCCAGAGCATCTACTAGTAACGGAGAGCATGCAAGATCATAAACAACACATAGATATAACTTTGATAATCAACATAACAAGTATTCTCTATTCATCGGATCCCAACAAACGCAACATATAGAATTACAGATAGATGATCTTGATCATGTTAGGCAGCTCACAAGATCTGACAATGATAGCACAATGGGGAGAAGACAACCATCTAGCTACTGCTATGGACCCATAGTCCAGGGGTAGACTACTCACACATCACTCCGGAGGCGACCATGGCGGCGTAGAGTCCTCCGGGAGATGATTCCCCTCTCCGGCAGGGTGCCGGAGGCGATCTCCTGGATCCCCCGAGATGGGATCGGCGGCGTCTCTGGAAGGTTTTCCGTATCGTGGCTCTCGGTACTGGGGGTTTCGTCACGGAGGCTTTAAGTAGGCGGAAGGGCAGGTCAAGAGGCGGCACGGGGGCCCCACACCACAGGGCCGCGCGGCCAAGGGGGGGGCCACGCCGCCCTAGGGTGTGGCCCCCTCGTGGCCCCTCTTCGACTCCTCTTCGGTCTTCTGGAAGCTTCGTGGCAAAATAGGACCCTGGGCGTTGATTTCGTCCAATTCCGAGAATATTTCCTTACTAGGATTTCTGAAACCAAAAACAGCAGAAAACAGCAACTGGCACTTCGGCATCTTGTTAATAGGTTAGTTCCAGAAAATGCACGAATATGACATAAAGTGTGCATAAAACATGTAGATAACATCAATAATGTGGCATGGAACATAAGAAATTATCGATACGTCGGAGACGTATCAATGATCTTCTTCGCCAATCTGTCTTGGCCTTGCTCAGTAATTCTCATTGACTTATTTTCGGTTTCCCCTTTCTTGACTCCACTGTGGCTAATGAATTCTTCCTTTTTGTTCTTTGCAGAAGCTGCTGATATCCCTGCTGATGCCTTGGACAACCTTCCGGATAATTCTCCTGCCAATGCTTTGTCATTGACCCTTGAATCTCAAAAACTTATTCAAGCCCTTCTCCAGAAGAATAAAGGAGTCATGGCGAGGATGCACTCGATGATTTTTCCCAAGATCGACCAGAACAAAACTCTGGAACAGCTAACATATGCTTTTGTTGTCGACACGAAGGAGGTTATCGAGGTATTCAAACACACTTCATGCACCTACGGTGCTCTCCTAGCTTTTCAGCTTATGATGGGTCATGGCTTCAAAGCCACTATTGAACAAATGACCAAGGAGCTGCCAAAGGAACAAGATGGGCGACTTATTGACTTAAGTGTTCATAAAACTTCATCGCTCAAGTGTGCTTGCCAGCTTCTTGAATTGGTTTCGACAAAAAAAATCAACTACTGGCCCAAGCTTGTCAAATCAGACCCAAGCTCCTTGACTTTTTTTCCGTTGAATTGTAATCTTGCTTGTTTTGAAACAATTTCCTGTCATAAGACCTTTTGATTGTAACGAATTCCGTATTGGCAATGTTGCCAATACCCTCTTGTTGTAATACTTTTAATTGCACGCTCCCGATGGGAGTGAATCCCAATGATGAGCTCATATACTCCATTGTGTTCTTAATGGCATAACTTTGCAGGTATTTCATGTACCCTCCTGTAAGGGTATTTTACCCTTATCCATTATTTTGGTAACAATGACACCGTGCTAAAGTATTTGGCCTAATACATGTTTGTAAGGATAATCTCACGTATTAGCCAAAGATGCATAAATGGTGTATCAAAGGAACAAGAAGGCTAAAGGAGACCCCCCACTTCGACAATAATCAAAAAGGGGTCTACAGCATCCTGCCGGTCAGAGGCCCGGTCGGATCGGCCCATGCGCCGGCCAGTTTCGGTCTGCCGCCCGGTCGATCGGGCGCTGGGCTGGGCGCCCCGGCGCCAACCGGCCCCTGCGCTGATGCCATCCGGGAGGGCTACTGGAAGACACAGGAGCTGCCCCGGTCACGGCCCGGTCAGCAGTCCGGTTTGGACCGGACACTTCCGGTCAGCCACCCGGTCGAACCGGGTGCAGGACCGGGCGCCCTGGCGCCAACCGGGTCCTGCGCTGATGCCTTCCGGGAGGAGTACTGCGTGACACTGCATCGCTCCGGTCTCGGTTCGGTCTGCCGCCCGGTTTGGACCGACCGGTCCGGTCCCTGGCCCGGTCGGACCGGGCCCTGCGCCGGACGGTCCGGTCACTGGTCAGGTTGACCGGGAATCTCGGGGAGAAAACTGAGGTGGCAAGTCACAACGGCCATATTTCAAGTGACACTATATATACCCCTTCTTCTACCTCTCAAGGGGTAGGCACTACACTACAAGCTGTTTTTGAGCTCTCTCTCTCATACTCCATTGTTAGAAACACCAAAAGCCTCAGATCTCCCTCCTCCTCCACCCAAACTCAAATCCCTCTGGGGAAACCATAGAGGAGGACCCGATCTACAGTTCTGCCAAGCCAAATCTCATTCCCCCTTGTATTCATCAAGAAGCTTTCTCTCTAGGGTTCCTTGGAAACCCTAGGTGGGCAAGAGTGGTCCAGAAGCATCCGGGCTGTGGATTTGCTCCTGACAAGATTGTGAAGGTTTGGAGGCTACCTCAAAGTCTACCACAAGTGAGTGAGCTATTCCTTCGTGGGATAGGCTCCAGAGAATAGGGTGAGCCTTCGTGGCGCGGGGAATCCTTCGTGGGACCTCCACTCCTCCAAACGTGACGTACCTTCTTGCAAAGGAAGGGAACACGGGAATAAACCCTCGTCTCCGCGTGTTGTCGGTTATCTCTAACCAAACTCTTTACTTGTGATTTAACTGCCTGTGAGAGCCTTCATGCTCGAGTTAGTTGTATCCTCATATAGGTTGCTTCACCTAGTTTGCATTAGGCTCACCTTTATATTCCGCAAAGCCTAATATTGCAAAGAAAGAATTAAAATCTGTAGAAACCTATTCACCCCCCCGCCCTCTAGGTTTACCATCTCTGAACTTTCAATTGGTATCAGAGCCTGGACTCTTATTAAGGGCTTCACCGCCTTAAGAGTGAGATGGAAAAACTATTCGAGGGTCTAGATGAAGACTCTAACCTTTCGGTTAGAGAAATGAAATTTAGATTCTTGGCATATGATGTCGAGAAGAAGAAAAAGGAGGATGAACTACAGATCCAAATGGCACAGATGACTGCCATGCTTAAGAACTTGACTAGTGGGACTCCTAGTGGTGTTTCGGCCTCTCAAGGAAGTTTCCATGAAGTCAACCATGACTATCCCAAAAACACTTCACCCATGCCTCATATAAACCATAGTGGGACCGTTCCCCATTTTGATGGAACTCACTTTCCTTTTGGGAAATCTGCTATGGAATCTCATATTCGCAGCTGCAGTGTGGAGTTATGGGAGATCATTGTTCATGGATACTGGGAGCCACATGATCCCATTCAGTTGACCTCCACCGAATTCTACAACCGTCAACTCAATGCCTCCGCACGTGACAAGATTAGAAGTGGCATCAACCGCAAGCTCCTTGATCAAGTCAATGACATTGACTCCGCTAAAGAGTTGTGGGATCGAATCGTAGTACTCCAAGAGGGAACCGATTTGATCCAATCAGCTCTTTATGAGTCCGCAAAGCAAGAGGCCACCATGTTCATGATTAGAGAAGGAGAATCCGTGGCCGATGCCTATGCAAGGCTTGGTGCTCTTAAAGTGAGGGTCAGGGGACTTGGAGTTGAGAAGTACAATGATGGCTTCGAGATGAATGAAGCATTCATAAAATCCAAGGTCATTGCCATGATTGCAGTCAAGCAAGAAGACACCAACCTTGCACTCAACTTGGAAATCATTACCAAGAGTGCTGATCTGAACTCCGATGATCTATTCTCCTATGTGGCCGCCAATGAAAACATGGCCAAGACAGGAAAAAGGCTCATGGCGATGAACCGTGTGGATGAAGCCTCACGCAACCATGAAGCGTCACACAACCTTGCTCTCAAAGCTAGAGCTGACCATGGAAGAGAAGAAGACTATGAAATTGAAGAAGATGAAGAGATGGCTTCAACTAGTGACATTGCTACCGACTTTGCTTTCTTTGCCAAGAAGTACAAGGCAAAGTTCCCAATGCTCAATGACAAGAAGAAGAAGAGAACCTGCTACAACTGTGATGAAGATAGCCACTTTGCAAATGAGTGCCCTTATGAGAAAAGGGTAGACAAGCCAAAGTTTGTCAAAGGGGTCAAGCCAAGATTCAAGCCAAACCCAATCAACGATCGATACAAGAAGAACAAGGGAAGAGCTTTTGTTGGGGCCGAGTACATCTCCGATGAAGAAGAGGAAGATGAGGAGAAGGAGGCCGGAGTGGCCGGTTTGGCTTTCTCCAAGCCCGGGTCACTCTTCACATATGACTACTCCAAAGACTACTCCACGGAGAATGATGTTGGTTCTTCCTTCATGGCAAGAATGACTCAAGATGATGACTCCGATGATTCTCTCCCCTCTACGATCGTTGGCTCTTGTCTAATGGCAAGAGAAACCAAGGTAATGGAATCCCCACCTTCTCTAACTAGTGTTCTTGATGATGAATATGAAAATCAAGAAGAATTAGCCATGCTTAAGGAACTTTACAAAGTTAGATGCACCCTTCATGGTGAAGCTCTTGTCAAGTTTGATTTCTTGATGGACTCCCTCAAAGAAAAGGACGAGTCCATTGAGGAATTAGAATATCATTTGAATGATGAGGAACGGAGATTCAATCTCCTAAGACAAGAGCTAAAAACCGAAAGGTGCATATCTCAAGGCCTTAAGCAACAATTTGAAACTTATGAACTAGATAAAGTTAAGGATCTTGAAACTATTGAAAGGGCTCAATCATTTACCCAAGAGCTCAATGCCTCAAAGGAGGAGCTTGAAGTTGCTCATGCTTCTCTCAATAGGGATCTTGACCACCTTGAAAGAGCTAACAAGCTTGTTAAGGATGAGCTCAAGAAACTTGGAGAGAACCATGATCTACTCCAAGAAACCTACACGAAGGCTCTTGAATCAATGAATGATCCCATTATTGATAAAGATGTTGTTAGTTCCTCCACCTCCTTTACTAGTGAGCATGCTAAGCTTGTTGCTGAACATGTTCGTTTACAAGAGGAACTATCTTTGCATATTGAGACCAATACATATCTTGAATCTTTGGTAACCAAATATGGTCTCAACTATCATCCTAATGAATCGGCTTGTGAGCAAGCAACTATTCTTGAGGAAAATGTTAGGTTGAAGAAGGAACTTTCCAAGTTCACCACAACCAAGAATAAGATGGGATTGGATGACCTCTTGAGTAAGCAAAGGTCAAACAATCAAAAGCATGGACTTGGGTATGTTCCCAAGCCCTACAAGAAGAACAACTACAAGAAGGAGAAGCCCGCTCAAGAAAAGAACAAGAAGGTCACTAATGATGGCAAAGCCCCAAAGGGCAAAGCCACTAGTGGTGACCGCACGGGGCCAAACAATCACTATGCTTTATTTATTGATTATTATGGTGATGTTTATGCTAACTATGTTGGCCCTCGTAATGGCTATGCTTATAGAGAGTACTCAATTTGGGTACCAAAAGATATTGTTGCCATTGCAAAGGAACCCATTAATCGATGGGTTCCTAAATCCTCTACTTGATTTTGTAGGGGTATTCCTCCGGTGGTCCAAAATGGGTGTTTGATAGTGGATGCACCAATCATATGACCGGAGGAAGAGGTGTGCTTGATCAATTCATTGAGGATATCAACAAGAAGTCAAGCATCACCTTTGGTGACAACTCAAAGGGAAAGGTACTTGGGTATGGCAAGGTGGCAATCTCTAAGGACTTGTGCCTTGAGACGGTCATGCTTGTTGAATCCCTTGGCTATAACTTACTTTCTATATATCATCTTGCCGATGCCGGTTACAATTCATATTTTACTAATTATTGTGTGAAAGTCTTTAGGAGTGACAATCTCAAATTGGTCCTTGTTGTATATGTGGAGAACAACCTTTATGTGTTTGACCTCTCGAAAGAGAGCCCCTCTCCCTCCACATGTCTAATGGCGGCCAAACATGACGAAGGTTGGTTGTGGCATCGCCGCCTTGGTCATGTCAACATGAGAAATCTTAAACAACTCCTAAAGGGTGAGCACATTGTTGGACTAACCGGCATTTCTTTTGAGAAAGATCGTGTATGCAATGCATGTGTAGCCGGAAAACAACTCAAGAAGAGTCATCCTATCAAGAGCATCGTCACCACATCTAGGCCTTTGGAGCTCCTTCATTTGGATCTCTTTGGGCCATCACATTATGATACTCTTGGTGAAAGCAAGTACGGACTTGTCATTTTCGATGATTACTCAAGATACTCTTGGGTCTTTCTCCTCAAGTCTAATGATGAGACCCATAGAGAGTTTATTACCTTTGCCAAGAAGGCTCAACGGATGTATGAATCTGAGATCAAGGCAATAAGGACCGACAATGGCACCGAGTTCAAGAACTACACTATGCGAGAGTTTGTTGATGATGAGGGCATCAAACATGAGTTTTCAGCTCCGTATAACCCTCAACAAAATGGTGTTGTTGAAAGGAAGAACCGGACTATCATTGAGATGGCAAGAACCATGTTAAGTGAATTCAACTCACCCCACAACTTTTGGGGAGAAGCCATCTCTACAGCTTTCCACTACTCCAACCGGCTCTTCCTCCGCCCCTCCACAACAAAACTCCATACGAGCTTCTCACATGTAACAAGCCTAATATCATGTACATTCGTGTCTTTGGATGCAAATGTCTTGTTAAGAACAATAAAGGGAAGCTTGGTAAATTTGAAACTAGAACCATAGAGGGCATATTTGTTAGATATGCGGAGAACTCCCACGCCTATAGATACTACAACAGGTCCACTGGGACTATTGAAGTATCTTGTGACGTGGTGTTCTTGGAGGATAATGGCTCCCAAGTGGAGCAAGTTGTTCCATGTGTTGCAGGTAATGATGATGATCCATCTAGTGCCATCAAGCATATGGGCATTGGACACATCCGGCCCATGGAAGTTCATAATGATGATCAAGATGATGGAATAGAAGTATCAAGCTCACCTCAAGTAGAGCCTATCTCAACTCAAGTTGAGCCATCAAGTGCAACTCAAGATTTATCCTCCACTCAAGATGAGCCACATTCTGAAGAACAAGAAGAAAGCCCTCAACCCACTGAGCAAGACCATGATGATGATCAAGAAACATCCTCAACTCATGTTCAAGCTCAAGTTGTCCCTCATGATCAAGTATTAGCAAGAGATGAATTCATTGATCATGAAGGGACCATTCGGAAGATCAAGGCTGCTACAAGGGCAAGTGACATGAAAGTAGATCAAGTCCTTGGAAGCATCTCAAAAGGAGTGGTAACTCGTAGACACCATGCATTACTTATCACTTATTGTCAACATCATGCTTTTGTGTCTAGTTTTGAGCCACTCAAGGTACATCAAGCCTTGGTTGATCCGGATTGGGTTATTGCCATGCAAGAAGAATTGGAGTGTTTCACTTGTAATGAAGTATGGTCTCTAGTTGAGAGACCCAAGGATCATCGCATCAATGTTATTGGGACCAAATGGGTATTCAAGAACAAGCAAGATGAGAATGGCATTGCCATTAGAAATAAAGCAAGGTTAGTGGCGCAAGGGTTTGCCCAAATAGAAGGTATGGATTTTGAGGATACCTTTGCGCCGGTAGCCCGTCTTGAAGCTATTCTTCTTTTGCTTGCATTTGCATCTTTCCACAATTTCAAACTATATCAAATGGATGTGAAAAGTGTATTTTTGAATGGTCCTCTAAAAGAAACTGCATATGTAGCTCAACCCCCGGGTTTCGAAGACCCAAGATGACCCAACCACATGTATTTACTCCATAAGGCACTCTACGGTCTCAAGCAAGCTCCACGTGCTTGGTATGAGTTCCTTAGGGATTTCTTACTACATGATGGGTTTTGCATGGGTACGGTCGATTCCACCCTTTTCACCAAACGGGTTAAAGGGGGTGGCTTATTTATATGTCAAATATATGTTGATGATATTATATTTGGTGGAACTAACCCCAATCATAACAAAGCTTTTGAGCTATTGATGACTAGGAAATTTGAGATGTCCATGATGGGAGAGTTGAAGTTCTTCCTAGGCTTCCAAGTGAGGCAACTTGCAAAAGGCACCTTCATCTCTCAAGATAAGTATGTGAAGGACATGCTCAAGAAGTTCAACATGACCAATGCAAGTCCAATGAAGACACTCATGCCCGTAAAGGGGCAACTTGGCTCATGTGATGGTGAGAAGGATGTGGATATAAAGGTATACTGTTCCATGATAGGATCCTTGCTCTACCTTTGTGCCTCTAGGCCGGATATCATGCTAAGTGTAGGGATGTGTGCTCGTTTTCAATCTGCTCCTAAGGAGAGCCATTTGATGGCGGTCAAACGGATTCTAAGATACCTTGTTCTTACTCCTACTCTCGGGCTGTGGTATCCAAAGGGGTCAACCTTTGAACTCATTGGCTATTCGGATTCCGATTGGGCCGGTGATAAGGTTGACCAGAAGTCTACCTCCGGGGCTTGCCAATTTATTGGACGGTCATTGGTGAGTTGGTCATCCAAGAAACAAAACTCCACCACTTTATCCACCGCCGAAGCCGAATATATGCTATGCTTTTTGGCCTCCCTGTGTCCTGATGACATGTACACTTACCCCACTGCTATCCTCGCTCCATTTGCTTCTTCACAGGTAATTCAAGTGGCACCTCTCCCAAGCGAGCAAGGCATGAGAGGCCTCCAGGGTGCCATACTAGCCGTCGCATACCTCCTAAAGCACCTCAAGATACTGGACCAGGGAGTTCCACTGGAGGACGAGTCAAGAAAGTTGGACAGAAAAAGAAAGACAAGAATGCAGCTGACAGGGATGATCTTGTTGAGAGGGTGCCAGAATTCAATGTGGGCACAGCACATTGTGGTGATTGGAAAAATGTGAGGGAGGAAAATCCGTATCGCTTTGAGGAACGGACTTACACTGGTGGGGACAGGTTTTTCTGGACCAAAACTCAAGCAAGCCTATGGGAAGATTTCTACAACACTAGAGAGTGTATGAAGAATGGTGCCAGTATGACGCCCAAGGCCATCAACAAGGAAGAGCTTGCTTTGCATGAAGCCTCCAAGTACCGTTTTGTGGTTGATACCTTGAAGAATATGGGGCTGTATGATCTTGTGTGCTTGAAGCCCGATGATGAACAGAGAGAAGGCCAATATTGTCCCCTTCTTGTCCGTCAATTCCATTGCACAGTATTCTTCCATAATGATTATGATCGCACTATGACTTGGATGACTGGCAAAGAGAAGTACACATGCACCTATTCTCAGTTCTGTGCAGCCTTAGGTTTTGGTGGTGGCCGTGCTCGTGGGTTCAAGATTCATTCTCAGGGTAAGTTCACTAAAGGTGACATTTCCTTCTGCTATCCCTCACAACCTACAGCTGGTCCTCCCACTATCTCTGGGATGTATTACTCATATCTTGTGCTTGCCAAGATGTTCCGTGAGAACCTCATTAGCAAGTTAGGTGACACCAGTGAATGCAGGAACTACCACTTGAATCTGATGTACTATTGCCGTCCTGAAAAAATAAGGGCAATTGATGGTTGTGATCTCATTTACTGTGAACTGAGGCGTTCTGTTCTGGGCCGCATGACTCCCAACTATGCTCAGTACGTTCAGCGGCTCATCAACACGGTGGTACCTGCTCCCCACAACAAGCAAGATCAAATGCTCAAGATGGAACCATTCAAGTTCCCCATTCAGGACACTCGTCCGGAAATCCTAGCCATGATGCACTCTGAGCGCCGTTCCAAGGAACAACATGATCCTGCAGCTAGCTCCAGCTACTCTAGGCGCCCCAAGCGCGATGCCTCTCGCTTCCTCTCCATCTTGTGGCGGATGTGTAAGAATACCAATGATGTTGCACATCAAAGTCTTGCCCTGAACTAGGAGACAAGGAGGCGCCAAAATGAGTTCATGGCTGCAAGGAATGCCCCTGTTCCTCCTTCTGGACCTGAGATGGAGCCTGTGGTTGCACCAGCTTGGGAGATGCCTCCCATTACTTATGAGATGTTCCAGAACTTTGGCCTTTCTATGTATGCTCATGGTGGTCTTCCTCCTAGACCTGCTCGTGCCCCTGCTGATGATGATGATGATGATGATGAAGAGGATGAAGGTGATGAGGATGATGATGGCGAGGATGATGATGAAGAGGATGATGATGATGGTGATGGCAGCTCTCCCGCCGCGGGGACCGAGTTCTATTGATCGGAGCGCTAGCATCCCTCCTCTTTTGTTCGCCTTTTTGGTGTTCCGGTGCCAAAGGGGGAGAAGAGAGTAGAGTCTAGGATTACAGGGTCCTTGGTTGCACAAGCCATGCTTGACATTTTATTTGCTTCTTATTTGGCTTGTGCTTATTTGCTTGCTTTTTCATTCCAAGAACCATTTGCTACTTCAAATAATTCGTGTATGGACATGTACCTATATGCTTAATCTCTATGTTAGGATGATTATGTGTTATATGCTTATATATCTTGATATGCACATATACATACCATGCTTGTTTCCTAAAGATATTGGGGGAGCTTCTCATGTTCCACAAATGGTGCACTTTGCATTCAAACGCAAAATTTTCCAAGTGCACACATTATGGGGGAGCTGTCTCAATATCTCATATGGAATCAAGGTTTAAAGCTTATCATAATATCTATATGTGACTCTAGCTCGGTTTGTCATCGTATACCAAAAAGGGGGAGATTGTAAGGGTATTTTACCCTTATCCATTATTTTGGTAACAATGACACCGTGCTAGAGTATTTGGCCTAATACATGTTTGTAAGGATAATCTCAGGTATTATCCAAAGAGGCATAAATGGTGTATCAAAGGAACAAGAAGGCTAAAGGAGACCCCCCACTTCGACAACAATCAAAAAGGGGTCTACAGCATCCTGTCGGTGAGAGGCCCGGTCGGACCGGCCCATGCGTCGGCTAGTTCCGGCCTGCCGCCCGGTCGACCAGGCGCTGGGTCGGGCGCCCCGGCGCCAACCGGCCCCTGCGCTGATGCCATCCGGGAGGGCTACTGGAAGACACAGGAGCTGCCCCGGTCACGGCCCGGTCAGCGGTCCGGTTTGGACCGGACACTTCCGGTCAGCCACCCGATCGGACCGGGTGCAGGACCGGGCGCCCCGGCGCCAACCGGGTCGTGCGCTGATGCCTTCCGGGAGGAGTACTGCGTGACACTGCATCGCTCCGGTCTCGGTCCGGTCTGCCGCCCGGTTTGGACCGGCCGGTCCGGTCCCTGGCCCGGTCGGACCGGGCCCTGCGCCGGACGGTCCGGTCTCTGGTCAGGTTGACCGGGAATCTCGGGGAGAAAGCTGAGGTGGCAAGTCACAACGGCCATATTTCAAGTGACACTATATATACCCCTTCTTCTACCTCTGAAGGGGTAGGCACTACACTACAAGTTGTTCTTGATTTCTCTCTCTCATACTCCATTGTTAGAAACACCAAAAGCCTCAGATCTCCCTCCTCCTCCACCCAAACTCAAATCCCTCCGAGGAAACGATAGAGGAGGACCCGATCTATAGTTCTACCAAGCCAAATCTCATTCCCCCTTGTATTCATCAAGAAGCTTGCTCTCTAGGGTTCCTTGTAAACCCTAGGTGGGCAAGAGTGGTCCGGAAGCATCCGGGCTGTGGATTTTCTCCTGACAAGATTGTGAAGGTTTGGAGGCTACCTCAAAGTCTACCACAAGTGAGTGAGCTATTCCTTCGTGGGATAGGCTCCGGAGAATAGGGTGAGCCTTCGTGGCGCGGGGAATCCTTCGTGGGACCTCCACTCCTCCAAACGTGACGTGCCTTCTTGCAAAGGAAGGGAACACGGGAATAAACCCTCGTCTCCGCGTGCTATCAGTTATCTCTAACCGAACTCTTTACCTGTGATTTAACTGCCTGTGAGAGCCTTCCTGCTCGAGTTTGTTGTATCCTCATATAGGTTGTTTCACCTAGTTTGCATTAGGCTCACATTTATATTCTGCAAAGCCTAATATTGCAAGAAAGAATTAAAATCTGTAGAAACCTATTCACCCCCCCTCTAGGTTTACCATCTCTGAAATTTCACCTCCTTTACCGAAGGTTCTTCAGATGCTTCTTCTAAAAGTGATCGCCTCCAACGCATGAAAGCTCGGATCACCCAGATGGAGAAAGATATGCGTGGTATTTATGCCTTGGCCGTTATTATAAGGAAGAAGGGCGAACTGGCCGCCGACGCAGAACGATATGCCCTCACTGAATTGCACAAAGCCACAGAAAGCTTGAATTGTAAGTGTCCTAACTTCCTGTTCCTTAACTTCTTGAATAATAAAGATAATCTCTTGACTTGTCTTTCTTCATTGCTTCCTATAGTCATAGCTCTGAACTTATCGGAAGAGAACAAGCGTATTCATGAACGCGTAAATGCCTTGACCCATCTTGCATCTTTGGATGAGGTCTTCTAGAGAAGTCAATCAAAAGCTTCTACTGTCGCGAAATTTCAAGATCGAGTGCAACAAGTGCACCGGTTCTTCACCAAGTGCCATACTGTCTTAAGAGTAATGTGGAAGGTAATGTTCCCCCTAAATGGGGTTCCTCCTACGTTACTAGCTTTGATGTCTGAATTCGGTAACGTCAGGAAGATCCGAAGCTTGGTCCGTGCACAACTTGTTGCTGGAGCTCAATCTGCCTTCGCTCTTCTTCTGTCAAAACACCCAGCCATAGACCTGATGGCCATCGCAACTGCCGATGGCGATGTAGGACATCTTTTTGCCAAGTCTCACATTCCTTCTACCATTGTAGTCGACAGGCTGGAACAAAATTCAAAGGTAGGTGAAGAAGCAAAGGTTCTAGAAGGAGAGTCCTGAAAGATATTTTATGCTCTTGTAATGTAAATACTTTAGTGCTTGCTGCAGCCGAACATTCGGACGCATTGACTCGACAGAAAGTGTATGTGTGTACTTCCCTTTTGCTTTTAATTGCGTTTAAGTGTCGTTGGCAATTTTTAGTATGAATAGAGTAAATCTTAATTACTTGTGTTACATTTGTATTATGATGTATATGTAAGTTTATCGTCAGCAAATTATGTGAGTGATCAGCTCATGTTGCAGGTTTTGCGAAACCTGTTGTATGTGCAACTTTGCTTTCAACCGATGTATGACTTGACAGAAGTTCCCGAACAAATCGTTGGAACTAGATCCGCCGATGACTCCGTTGCTCTTTGGTACTTCTGTAGTTTAAAGTACAGGTCATGGGTTGTTTTGTATGTGTTTTATGATCCTTGCCATCTGCAGCACTCTCGTATTCTTGAGGCTTTTGTAGCAAAGGATAAAAGCAAGATTCCCATAAATTTTGCATCGTAGCACTCGTATTTTCAAAGGCTTTAGAGTACAATCTTGGGTATATTTGCATGTAAACCAATGTTCGCTATAGTATACAAAAATAGGTCTTGATAAACTTGTTCGGGTGTCCCGAATTACTGCAATACTTCAGAGAAACGAAACTCAAGTCTTTATTAATAAAGTAAGCAAAAACTAAGGGGCTAAAAGAGCCCTATTGAAAGATAAAAAACTAAATGTATATAATGATACTCATCCTCTTAAACAAGAGGAGGGTTCTTCTTATCTTCGATCTTGTCTAATGTGTCGGTGGCTTTGGAGGCGTCGTTGATTTCATCAGGTGTACTTGCAGCAAGCGCTAGAGTTTTGTTGTCTTCAACAGTGGCCTTGCTATCAGATGTCGAAGGCTTAACTGCCGAAGCTTTTGGAGCGAGATCATCCGGTTTCTTCTTTACTTTCTTGATGTGCTCGTCTTCCTTATCGTCAGGTGCTAACGATTTGGAAGGGAAGTCGACAGGTTCTTGTTTTATTCCAAACTTGGCAGCAATCCTCTGAAACTCGCGATCACAATTATCTGAGCGTGAAAAACTTCCATAGACTGTGATGTTTGTTCCATTGTTCCCAGGCAACTTGAGCTTGAGATACGCATAATGTGGCATAGCCATGAACTTTGCATAAGCTGGTCTCCAGAGTATAGCATGGTACTGTGATTCCCATTTTACTACCTCGAACTCGATCTTTTCCTTCCTGAAGTTATGGGGTTTCCCGAAGACAACATTAAAGTAAATTTTGCCAAGAGAGTACGCCGGTAAGGTGGGGAGGATCCCATGGAAACAAGTGTATGTTTCTTCCAACATCCTCATTGTAATTCCCATATTTTTGATTGTGTTCAGGAATATCAGATTTAATCCACTTCCACCATCCATAAAGACCTTGCTCATATTAAATCCTCCAATTTGTGCTTCAACTACTAAGGCAGCATGACCTGGCTTTGGGATTGTCATCGGGTGGTCTGCTCTGCTGAATAGAATGCTCTGAGATGACTAGTCGATGTATTCTGGAATATTGGTCATGATACTTTCTGCCAGGTTGATTTCTTGAGTGAGCTTATTCATCTCCCTTCTCGAAACACCAGTTCTATGAATCATCACTACAAGAAAAGTTGCCATGGCCGACGAAGTTGAAGTCGCGCCATGGTTGCTGGTGCACCATGGCCGACGATTTTTGGGATCTCCGTGGTGCATGTCAAAACTTTTTTTTTCTCGTTTTTGAGGCCACCTAGCCCGACGAAAACGGCCAAAACGTCGTGTATGGTGGCCCGGGACATGGTGCATCTCGAATTCTCGGGTTCGCCGGCCAAGTCAACGCAAATCAGCACCGCCCAGGGATGTAGGGCCCAGATGGCAGCCTCTCTGGCATTGTTTTTTTCTCGATCGCGCCATCTCGTTCAACGCTCTTCGATCGAGCCGTTTACGATGCAGGATCATGGGTCCCGCATGTCATCCTCTATGAACCAAAATTCTTTCTATTCTTGGATTTATTTTGACCCCCTGATTTCTAGCTACTTCCTTTTTCTTTTGATCCCTTGCCGCCTTGGAAACGATGAGACCGCTGCTGCTAAATGGCACTCGCGTGTCATCCTCTATGAGCAATCAAGTTTCTTTTCTTGGAGTTTTTTTGGCACCTCATATTTGGTAACTTGCCTTTTTCTTTCGATCCCGTGCCGCCTCTCAAACGGTGAGACCGCTGCTGCCAAATGGGACCCGCATGTCATCCTCTATGTACTATAAAACTTTCTTTTCTTGAATTATTTTTGGCTCCTGATATTTGGTCACTTGCCTTTTTCTTTCGATCCCGTGAAGCCTCTCAAACGGTGATACCGCTGCTGCTAAATGGGACCCGCATGTTATCCTCTATGTACAATCAAGTTTCTTTTCTTGAATTATTTTTGGCTCCTGATAATTAGTCACTTGCCTTTTTTCTTTCGATCTCATGCCACGTTTGAAACGTTGAGGAACCTGCAGGCTCATGGGACCCACATGTCACCCTCTATGTACTATAAAACTTCCTTTTCTTGGATTTTTTTGGCACCTCATATTTGGTCACTTGCCTTTTTCTTTCGATCCCCTGCCGCCTCTCAAACGGTGATACCACTGCTGCTAAATGGGACCGGCATGTCATCCTCTATGTACAATCAAGTTTCTTTTCTTGAATTATTTTTGGATCCTGATATTTGGTCACTTGCCTTTTTCTTTCGATCCCGTGCAGCCTCTCAAACGGTGATACCGCTGCTGCTAAATGGGACCCGCATGTCATCCTCTATGTAGAATCAAGTTTCTTTTCTTGAATTATTTTTGGATCCAGATATTTGGTCACTTGCCTTTTTTTCTTTCGATCTCATGCCACGTTTGAAACGTTGAGGAACCTGCTGGCTCATGGGACCCGCATGTCATCCTCTATGTACTATAAAAGTTCATTTTATTGTTTTTTTTCACCCACTGATTTTTGGCTATTTCCTTTTTCTTTTGATCCCCTGCCGCCTTTGAAACGTTGAGGACTCTGCTGGCTCATAGGTCCCACATGTCAGCCTGTATGAACGATAAAGCTTTCCTTTCTTGGAGTTTTTTTTACCCCTAATTTCTGGCTACTTTCTTTTTATTTTGATCTCAAGCCCATTTGAAACGCTGGGACCGCTGCTGCAAAATGGGACCCGCATGTCATCCTCTCTGTACAATAAAGTTTCTTTTCTTGGATTATCTTTGTCTCCTGATATTTTGTCACTTGCCTTTTTCTTTCGATCTCATGCCGCCTTTTAAACATTGAGGAAGCTGCTGGCTCATGGGTCCCGCATGTCATCCTCTACGAATAATAAAAGTTTCCTTTCTTGGAGTTATTTTTGACCCCTAATTTCTAGCTATTTGCCTTTTTCTTTTGATCTCCTGCCCCCTTTGAAACGATGAGGACGTTGTTGGCAGGTCGGTCCCACATGTCATCCTCTATGAACATTAAAAGTTTCCTTTGAAGGATTTATTTTGAACCCCTAATTAATTTCTGGATATTTCCTTTTTTTCTTTTGATCCCCTGCAGCCTTGGAATCGTTGAGGATGCTGCTGCCTCATGGGTCCCACATGTCATCCTCTCAGAACGGTAAATATTTCTTTTCTTGGATTTTGTTTACCAACTGATTTTTGGCTTATTTTTTTCTTTCGATCTCCTGCCGCCTTTAAAACGTTGTCGACGCTGCTGGCTCACGGGTCCCACATGTCAGCCTCTATAAACAATAAACGTTGAGGATGCTGCTGCCTCATGAGTCCCGCATGTCATCCTCTCAAAACGATAATGTTTACTTTTGTTGGATTTTTTTACCAACTGATTTTTTGTTTTAATTTTCAATCCCCTGCCGCCATTAAAACGTTGACGACGCTGCTGGCTCATGGTCCTCGATGTCAGCCTCCCCGTACAAGAAACATGTGATATCTTATTATTTTGCAGACAATAAACAATGTATTTCGCTCTGAGCTATTGCAAACGGATGAATTAAATCTTTATTTTTCATAAACAAACTTATATGTTGAATCTCCTTTTTTTTGTTTTTGCGAAGCATAGGACTTTCCTGTTTTTTTTTTAGAAAAATCCGAACTTTCCTCTTTTGGAGTGGGTTGAAATTGTACGAGTCAAAAGGCCCAGCAGGATAGTTCGAAGGCCCAGATGTCCAGATGCAGCCCAATTGAAATCTTTATTTTCTTGGATTTTTTTCACCCCTGATTTTTGGCTAATTCATTTTTCTTTTGGTCCTGTGCCGCCTTGGAAACATTGAGACCGCTGCTGCAAAATGGGTCCCGCATGTCATCCTCTATGTACAATAAAATTTCTTTCCTTGGATTATTTTCGGGTCCTGATATTTGGTCACTTGCCTTTTTCTTTCGATCTCATGCCGCCTTTGAAACATTGAGGAAGCTACTGGCGCATGGGTCCCGCATGTCATCCTCTATGAACAATAAAATTTTCCTTTCTTGGAGTTATTTTTTACCCCTAATTTCTGGCTACTTCCTTTTTCTTTTGATCCCCTGCCGCCTTTGAAACGTTGAAGACTTTGCTGGCTCATGGGTCCCACATGTCCGCTTCTATGAACAATAAACATTTCCTTTCTTGGAGTTACTTTTTACACCTAATTTCTGGCTATTTTCCTTTTTTTTTCTTTCGATCCCCAGTCGCCTTCGAAACGTAGAGGACGCTGCTGGCTCATGGGTCCCAGATGTCAGCCTATATGAACAATAAACCTTTCCTTTGTTGGATTTATTTTTCACCCTCTGATTTTTGGCTATTTCCTTTTTCTTTTGATGCACTGCCGCCTTGGAAACGTTGAGTAAGCTGCTGACATATGGGCCCCGCATGTTGATACGTCCATTTTGCATCACTATTTTATATCATAATTTACTGTTATTCATTGATATATTTCATATTTAGAGATGATACTTATGTTATTTCACCTATTTTGCATGTTTCATGATTATTGGAGAATTACTCACCGGAGTCAGGATTCTGCTGGAAAAAGCACCATCAGGATACAATATTTCTGAAGATCAACAATTGATGGAAAATATACCGAAGCTCCTATTTTTCCAAATGACGGAGCCAGCCAGAAGGGGAGGCCGAGGAGGGCCGCCATGGGCCCTCCCCATAGGCCGGCGCGGCCACCAAGGCCGGCGCGCCGCCACGTGGGGAGGGGGCCCACGACCCCCTCGGCCATCGCCCTTTCGCGTACTTCCTCTCCCAGAAACCCTAAGGTGCGGCAGAGCAATCGAGGATAGTCATCGCCGCCTCCTGAGGCGGAAAACACCAGAGAGAAAAGAGCTCTCCGGCAGGGCAGAAATCTGCCGGGGAAATTCCCTCCCGGAGGGGGAAATCGTCGCCACGCCACCGTCATCGAGCTGGACTTCATTGGGATCATCATCATCATCATCTCCACCACCGACACCGTCATCTCCACTGCTGCACCTCGTCTCCGCTGTAACATCTAGGGTTGAATCTTGAGTATTTCATAGGGGAAACTCTCCCGGTGTTGATTACTCCTTGTTATTGATGCTATTGAGTGAAACCGTTGAATCAAGGTTTATGTTCAGATTGTTATCCATCATCATATCACCTCTGATCATGTTCCATATGATGTCTTGTGAGTAGTTCGTTTAGTTCTTGAGGACATGGGTGAAGTCTAAATGTTAGTAGTGAACTATGTTGAGTAATATTTAATGGTTTGATATTTAAGTTGTGGTGTTATTCTTCTAGTGGTGTCATGTGAACATCGGCTACATGATACTTCACCTTTATGGGCCTAGGGGAATGCATCTTGTATTCGTTTGCTAATTGTGGGGTTGCCGGAGTGACAGCAACCTAAACCCCCGTTGGTATATCGATGCATGAGGGATAGCAGGATCTCAGAGTTTAAGGCTGTGGTTAGATTTATCTTAATTACTTTCTTGTATTTGCGGATGCTTGCAAGGGGTTTAATCACAAGTATGTATTAGTCCTAGGAAGGGCGGTGCATTAGCATAGGTTCACCGACACAACACTTATCAAAACAATGATGATTAATCAACTATATGAAGCGAAAGCACTAGACTAAATTCCCGTATGTCCTCAAGAACGTTTGGTCATCATAAGTAAACAAACCGGCTTGTCCTTTGTGCTAAAAAGGATTGGGCCACTTGCTGCAATTATTGTTCTCGCATTTTACTTACTTATATTTTATTTATCTGCTATATCAAAACCTCCTGAAAACTTGTCTGTGAGCATTTACAGTGAATCCTTCATCGAAACTGCTTGTCAACACCTTCTGCTCCTTGTTGGGTTCGACACTCTTATATATCGAAAGTACTACGATACACCCCCTATACTTGTGGGTCATCAAGACTATTTTCTGGCACTGTTGCCGGGGATTGAAGCGCTATTGCTAAGTGGAATTGGTAAGGAAAACTTTTATTGTACGTGCTGTTTTTATTTCTGCATGCTGCTATAATTCATTATGGAGAGATCTTCTCTTGAATTCCTATTTGGAAAATCTACTACTACTGCAACGGTAGTGGATGAGGCGCCAGGTGAGAAAGTGATTCCATATAAAATACCTATGAAAATTATTGAACGTGTTGTGGATAACCGCTATGAAGGGGATGGAACTGTCCATCCTAGAGATCATTTACTGTTTTTACATGAATTATGCGGGTTATTCGAGTGTGCATGTATTTCTATGGATGAAGTTAGGAAGAAACTATTCTCTATGTCGCTGTCTGGTAAAGCGGCGCATTGGTATAAACTGCTGAAGAATGTGCATTCTCTTGATTGGAAGGATATTATGCCTCTTTTTTATTCTAAATTCTATCCTCCAAGTGAAATTCACAAAGACCGAAACCGCATATATAATTTCTAGCCTCATGATGGAGAGAGTATTGCCTAAGCATGGGGGAGATTGAAGTCTTTAATGCTCAAATGCCCCATTCATGAGCTTCCTGGTAATATCATCATTGATAATTTCTATGCAAGACTTTCTTTTCAAGATAAAACCTTGCTGGATACTACTTGTTCTGGATCATTCACGCACAACAAAGAAGAGTTTAAATGGGACCTTCTTGATCGGATTCAGGAGAATACTGAAGGATGGGAGAACGACAAAGGTAGAGAGTCAGGTATAAATTATGATTATGATTGCATTGAAACTTTTATGAATACTGATAAATTTCGAAATATGAGTGCTACTTATGGTCTTGACTCTCAAGTTGTTGCAAATTTTTATAAAGCTTTTGCCTCTCATTTTGAATTGCCTAGGAAGAATTTAATAAGTATCATGAACCTTACAAAGATAAAACTGATTCACCTATAGGTAAATGTATTGAAGTTAAAACTGTTGATCACATTCTTCCTGAAGCTTATATCGAAAAAATTCCTTTTCCTGCTAAAATGAAAGAGTATTCTGTTATAACTAGTGTGGTTAACAAAAGTGCAAAGAAACCTATAGAACCTGAGGAGCAAATAAATGTTGAACCTACTGTTGCAATAGTTAAAGACCTTGTGACTGAAAATGTAGAAGATGGTCACATCATTTTCTGTGAAGATGCTTCTAATATTGTTTCACATCCTAGTAAGTCTAGGAAAGCCAGCGTTCCTATGCTCTCTGTTAAAATTGGTGATCATTGTTATTATGGTTTATGTGATATTGGTGCAAGTTCTAGTGCCATTCCTTATGAGCTTTACGTGGAAATCATGCATGAAATTGGTTCTTGTGAACTTGAAGATATTGATGTGGTTATTCGGCTAGCTAATAGAGAAACTATCTCTCCTATTGGTATTGTTCGAGATGTGGAAGTTCTATGTGGTAAGATTAAATATCCTGCTGACTTTTTGCTACTTGGTTCTGCTGCTAGTAAGACTTGTCCTATCATTTTTGGTAGACCTTTTCTAAATACTTGTGGAGCTATTATAGATTGCAAGAAAGAGAAAATTATGACTAAATTTGCTGGTGAATCTTATGAGTTTAATTTCTCTAAATTTGCCAAAGTTCCTTATGAAGCTGAATTGCCTAATGATGACTTTAGAGTTGAACAGCTTGCATCTATTGCTCTTGCTCCTACTAATCCTTTGCAGCAACATTTGGAGGATCACGAGAGTGAAGTCTTTAGGGAAGAAAGGAATGAGCTTGATGAAATTTTCCTTCGTCAACCCATTCTTAAACATGACTTACCGGTCGAAGATCTAGGTACAACACCACCACCAAAGGAAGATCCTGTTTTTGATTTGAAACCGTTACCTGATAATCTTAAGTATGCTTATATTGATGATAAGAAAACATATCCTGTTATTATTAGTGCCAAGCTTTCAGATTTTGAGGAAGAAAGATTATTGGAAATATTGAAGAAACACCGAGGAGCTATTGGCTACACTCTTGATGACTTGAAAGGGATTTCTCCCTCTATTTGCCAACATGCCATCAACATGGAAGATGATGCAAAGCCTGTTGTTGAACATCAGCGTCGTCTAATTCCTAAGATGAAGGATGTGGTAAGGAATGAGGTATTGAAACTTCTTGAAGCTGGTATTATATATCCTATTGCTGATAGTAGATGGGTTAGTCCTGTGCATTGTGTTCCTAAGAAAGGAGTAATAACTATTGTACCTAATGATAATGATGAGTTGATCCCTCAAAGAGTAGTTGTAGGGTATAGAATGTGCATTGATTTTCGAAAGGTTAATAAAGTTACTAAGAAAGATCATTACCCTTTACCCTTTATTGATCAAATGTTAGAAAGGTTATCTAAAAATACTCATTTCTGCTTTCTTGATGGTTATTCTGGGTTTTCACAAATTGCTGTTAGAGCTAAAGATCAAGAGAAAACCACTTTCGATTGTCCCTATGGAACTTATGCTTATAGGCGTATGCCTTTTGGTTTATGTAATGCTCCTGCTACTTTTCAAAGATGCATGTCTGCTATTTTTCATGGCTTTTGTGAAAATATTGTAGAGGTATTCATGGATGATTTTTCCGTCTATGGGAATTCTTTTGATAATTGTTTGCAAAACCTTGATAAAGTTTTGTAGAGATGTGAAGAAACTAACCTTGTTCTTAATTGGGAGAAATGCCACTTTATGGTTAATGAAGGAATTGTATTGGGACATAAAATTTCTGAGAGAGGTATTGAAGTAGATAGAGCTAAAGTTGAAGCAATTGAGAAGATGCCCTATCCTAGGGATGTTAAAGGTATTCGTAGTATTCTTGGTCATGCTAGTTTTTATAGGAGATTTATTAAAGATTTCTCTAAAATTTCAAAGCCTCTTACTAATCTTCTTCAAAAAGATGTACCTTCTGTTTTTGATGATGATTGGAAGGAAGCTTTTGAAACTCTAAAGAAAGCCTTAACAACTGCTCCTGTAGTTGAACCTCCTGATTGGAATTTACCTTTTGAAATTATGTGTGATGCTAGTGATTTTGCTGTAGGTGCTGTTCTTGGACAACGAGTAGATAAAAAATTGAATGTTATTCATTATGCTAGTAAGACTCTTGATGCTGCTCAAAGAAATTATGCTACAACTGAAAAAGAGTTATTAGCCGTCGTTTTTGCTTGTGACAAGTTTAGACCTTATATTGTTGATTCAAAAGTCACAGTTCATACTGATCATGCTGCAATTAGGTACCTTATGGAAAAGAAAGATGCTAAGCCAAGGCTTATTAGATGGGTGCTTCTTTTGCAAGAATTTGATTTACATATTGTAGATAGGAAAGGTGCTGATAATCCTGTTGCTGATAATTTGTCTAGATTTGAAATATTGCTTATGATCATGATCCTGTTAATGATAGTTTTCCAAATGAACAATTGGCTGCAATAAAGGTGAGCTCGCGAGATAGTCCCTGGTATGCTGATTATGCTAACTTTATCGTTTCGAAGTACTTGCCTCCAACCTTTTCAGCTCAGCTAAGGAGGAAATTCTTTTATGATTTGAGGATTTATTTTTGGGATGGCCTACACTTATATAAAGAAGGAGTGGATGGTATTATGCGAAGATGTGTCCCTGAATATGAACAACAAGAGATATTGAGTAAGTGTTATGGTAGTGTTTATGGAGGACATCACGCCGGAGATAGAACCGCACAAAAGGTTCTACAGTCAGGTTTTTATTGGCCAACTCTCTTTAAAGATGCAAGAAAGTTTATTTTATCTTGTGATGAATGTCAAAGAGTTGGTAATATCTCTAGACGCAATGAAATGCCTATGAATTATACTCTTGTTATTGAACCATTTGATTGTTGGGGATTCGACTTCATGGGTCCTTTCCCTTCTTCAGAAGGTAACACTCATATACTTGTTGCTGTTGATTATGTTACTAAATGGGTGGAAGCCATACCCACAAAAAGTGCTGATGGTGATACCTCTTTAAAAATGCTTTTAGATGTTATCTTTCCTAGGTTTGGAGTACCTAGATATCTTATGACTGATGGAGGTTCTCATTTTATTCATGGTGGTTTTAGAAAAACTCTTGCTAGATATGGTATTAATCATAGAATTGCTTCAGCTTATCATCCTCAAACTAGTGGGCAAGTAGAATTATCAAATAGAGAAAATAAATCTATCTTGCAAAAGACTGTTAATAAATCTAGGAAAAATTGGGCTAGTAAGTTGAAGGAAGCATTGTGGGCTTATAAAACTGCTTATAAAAATCCTATGGGTATGTCTCCTTATAAAATGGTTTATGGAAAAGCTTGTCATTTACCTTTAGAACTAGAGCACAAAGCTTATTGGGCTGTAAGAGAACTTAATAAAGATTTTAAACTTGCCGGTAAGAAAAGGTTGCTACAATTGAGTTCTTTAGATGAGTGGAGAAGTGAAGCTTATGAAAATGCTAGACTTTTTAAGGAGAAAGTTAAGAAATGGCATGATAGAAGAATTATTAAAAGAGAATTTAATGTTGGAGATAAGTCCTATTGTATCGGTCTCGTCTCAGATTTTTTTGCAGGAAAATTACTCTCAAAATGGGAAGGACCATATGTCATTATGAAGGTGTATCGTTCAGGGGCAATAAAAATTGCTTCGCTGAAAGATGATGCCACACAAGTGGTGAATGGACAAAGACTCAAACATTATATTTCTGGAGATTCTTATAATGAAGATGTTGATATTATTCGAGTGGTGACTCCGGAAACCTTCATCAAAGATCAAATTGATAGTTCTGCAGAGTTCGACTTTGAATAGGTAACAGTTTTGGTAGTAAAAAGTCCGCGTTTAACTTTCCGAACAATATTTTTGCTATTTTTGGAAAATATGAAAAATTATGAGATCGAATCGGAGTGGAGGAGACGCACGAAGGCGCGTCCCCACGTGGTGGCGCGGGCCCCACCCTGGCCGCGCCGCCATACGGGGACGGCTCCCCGGAGTCCCTCTTTCACTCGGGTTCGACCTGGTGCTTTCCTTCTGTCGTGAAATTTTTCGCTATATAATCCCCCGGATCCCCCGAGGTCCGTATATCGTCTTCTCGTCGTGTTTCGTTTCGAGCTGTTTTCTGCCAGGATCTGTTTTTGATCTAGAAGCACCATGGTCTCCAACAACAAGGGCAAGGGGCCTTCGGAGGAAGATATTCAAGATCCCAAGTTGAAAGAGGAAGTCGAGAGTGAAGATGAAGGAGAAGTGGAGGAAGACCCGCGTGTATACCCGCGCACCACCGTCGCAAGCATCGGGGTGGTGGCGAATTCGCTCAACCTCAAGAGAAGCGCACGGATTAGCACCGGAGGAAAAGTTCCACGTCGCTTCCTAGCTCCAAGGACATCTTCTCCAGGCATCAATAACCCCTTCCATACTCTAATTCATACGAGTCAAATTGAAAGGATTCCTATGGCAGAATTGCCTAGTAGTTGGGATATGGATCGTTCTAATAATGCAGGAAGGATGAAACCTGAAGCTGAGGAGTGGGGAAACAACTCTAAGAGTTGGAACTCGCGGTCTGACATACTCATTAACCGCGTCGAGCAAAACTCGGAGCTGATCCACAACCTCACCTACGAGATTCATGAGCTAAAGGAGCTTGTTAAGAAGCTTATCAAGAATTCACCACCATCACCGAAGGAGTAATTCATCAATGGTATTGGCATACCCTTGGCTTGTTCCAAGCTTGGGGGGAGTGCCGCGGTATCACATCATCACTATCTCTTACCTTTTTATTGTCAAGTAGTGCCGTATCATGAGTAGGGAAGTTATCATATAAGATGGTTTGCAGTGTGGAAGTATCTCTCTTTTAGTTGGTTATCTATGTATCCCTTGGTGTGAGTTATCGCTATGGAATATTAATGAGAAGTTTTATCATTTACTTTTTGCACACCTTATTTTAGTTTGCAATTTCTGTTATATGGTTGATCTTGTTGTTAGTATTGGTATCACTTTGGGAGCATCAAGTAAATCTATTTGGTTTTGGCAAACTTAGCATTGGTCAATAGCAACAATACTTTGAGGCTTAAGTAGAAAATAGGGAAGTACATGTAGATATATTATTTCATTATCTTTCTTTCTTGTTAGCTAATGACCTTAGTATTCTGAAGTTAAAAAAATTTGTGCTTACAAGGAAGATGCATGATTGTTTCTATCACATGTATATTTGTTTGTTTCCCTCAACTCTTATGCTTGCTAACCAACCTTGCTAGCCAAAGACCTGTACTGAGAGGGAATGCTTCTCGTGCATCCAAAACCTTAAACCAAACCCATGCCATTTGTGTCCACCATAACTACCTATTATGTGGTATTTTATGCCACTCCAAGTAAATATTTCATGTGCTACCTTTAAACAATTCAAAAGTTATTATCTCTTATTTGTGTCAATGTTTTATAGCTCATGAGGAAGTATGTGGTGTTTTATCTTTCAATCTTGTTGGACGGTGTTGTGGGTATACTTTATGGGTATATCAACGGCATGGCCTAGATCCGGCAAGCCCGGCTGGCCCACAGATGGTGATGTGGCATGTGGCCCATCGGGCGGCCCAGTTGCTGTAGATCCTGAAGGATGAAGTCCAGCCCAGGAACAGGAAGCCGGATCCCAACCGACCTACGAAGGAGTCCGGATCCGTGAAGGCCCATGAAGTATCCGGATCCAGCACGTTCTTAGAGGAAGGCGGATCCTTGACGTACACGGCAAGACATTGTACCGTAGTTAGGCAACTTGTATTCCGGCTAGGACTCTTCGTGTAAACCCTAGATCCGTGCGCCTTTATAAGCCGGATCCCGGGAGCCCTAGAGACACAACCACAACTCATTGTAACAACGCGAAAGCGCCCAGATAATTCCAGACAAGCAGCAGTAGGCCCTATCCTCGTGCAGGTGTTCCGAAGCTGGGTAAATCGCGTACCACCGTCCCGAGGACTCTCCGCCCTATGGCCCCTACTTCTTCTTCCCTCCATGAGGATCCCTCCTCTGGAGTACCGTCGAATAGGCAACGACAGTTGGTGCCCACCGTGGGGCCTGCGGCGTGTGGAGGCCGGAACCGGGAGGGTTCTACCTTCGGAGGCATCGGCGACACCATCGCCGTGGGGGCGCGTCAAGTACGCCGGAAACTTCCCGATCGTCCCTGAGGATGAGTGCTGGATTCCGGCTAAGACAAACCCCGTCAAGCTCTCCATCATCCCGATCGGCGGGATACACATCTTCATCAGCGAGACCGTCGATTCTGACGGGAACGCACTGGTAAGTAACGCTGACGCGACCGCCGCTGAGCGGGACGCAGTCGCGAAGATCCGATCTGAGTCGCAGGAACTTCCTAAGGAAGATTCAGCCTTAGATCTGGAAAAATCAAAGCCCACCCAATCCGCCCCTGAGCAGGAGATAACGGTGGAAGACCAATGCAGATCCGCCTGGGTCTCCCAGGTGTTAGAGAAGCAAAGGTGTCACTTCGTGCACTTCATAGCCCATACCGCAGGAGCCGCCCCTCAAGAAGTCGGAGCTAGCCCCGTGCTGGTGGAGGCACCGGAAAACGGCGATGCTCTGGATCATCAGGAGGCTGTCGGAGAAAGCGACGCCCCGGGTGAAGAATCGATCCTGGGCAACCTCAGCCCAACCTCCGACGACACCTCCTCCATGGACACTGAAGAGTACGATCGCAAGTTGAAGGAACTCGGAGGTGGTGAGCAAATTGAGGTAGATTCCGCTCAGCCTAAGCAGGTTCTCGCAACCTTAGCAGCGCTGGATCAGCAGGAATCGGCAGACGAGCACACCACTTCCGACCCACAGCCATCCTATGCAGGTACTCCGCTATTGCGGGAACGACCGCGTTAGGAAATCCTGTCCCCAGAAGAACTGGTTGAGCAGACAGGCATGGACGCAATAGCGCACTCGGTGATCCTCAACAAACCAATAACTCCTAAGGAAGCTGCAGACCCGGAGGCTCTAGAAGCCAAGAGGCAGGAGATGTTGGCAACAGCCCAGAAAATCGCTCGAACCGCAGCAGCAATGCTGGATGAAAGGAAAGAAGCCGCGCAATTCGTGGAAGGTTTCCAACAGCGAGAGCTTGAGGTTGACCAGCAACTGGCAAAAGTCAAGGAGCTCCGACAGCACTGGAAGGACAAGGTCACCGAGCTTCAGCAGGAGGTCGATCAAATCAGGAGGGAGGCTATACCCCCTCGCAAGATCACTTTCGCAACCCCCACTGAGCAACAGCCACTCGCAACCCCAAAGGACAATATGAAAAAGGCTGCGGAGATCTTGAAAAAGAAGGACGAGGAGATTGACATCGACTATGTTCGTACGCTCGTTGCCTCAGCAATGAAGCAGCAGAGTAAGGCAGATACTTCGCGCAGGTTGGAATCCAATCCGGATCACTGTGTCTCTACCGTGCAGAAGGACGCCCACATCAATCACCATCCCGATGATGAATCGCACACCGGATCTTCGGAGCACAGAAGAAAAACCAGGGAGCACCCAAATCCGATCCCCGTACCATCAAAGAAGCCTCCGTCAGATCCGAAGAAGGGAAAGGATGCAATGTACGCTGGTAGGAACAAGTACCGGAACCCGTCACCTCCGCCTAACGGGTACCCGCGTCCCCCGCCTCCTCGCCGCCGCAGTCCAGCCGGAAACACCAGGCCCCATGGGCCCGGTGGAATCAACATCCGCGACATGCCGCCGCCGAGAACCAGGGAGCGTACGCCGGAACCACGTCGGAACCAGAACAACGATCGTGAACCCGAGCCCAGAAGGAGCCGGAACAATGATCGCGAGCCTGAGCCCAGGAGGGGCCGGAATGCTGAGCGTGAGCCGGAGCCCCGTCGAAGTCGGAACGACGGAGGAGACTATCACCAAGGTGAAGGTAGCCACCGGAGCCGGAGCGAACCACGGGAAGACCACCGGGGATCCAAGGGCGGAAGCAAAAAATCTCACAGGCCCCCTCGCAGGTCCCCTTCACCACCACCAAGTGGCGGAGGCGGAGGCGGTGGCCGGAGATCTCGTTCCCGCTCAAAAATCCCGGGCGGCGGCCCACGCGATGCCCGAGAACGCCTCAATGAGTACAAAACTGATTACATTGGCCCAAAGTGCTTCGGCAGGATGATTCGAGAGGAACCAAAGCTAAGGATGAACCCCAAGCTACCCGGAAACCTAAAGAATTATGATGGCACGGAAAGGCCGGATACCTGGATTGAGGATTACTATAATGCAGTAACCTTTGCCGGAGGAACCCCTAATATTGCCTGCCGCATGCTGCAGCTGTACCTTGTAGGTCCAGCCCGGATCTGGCTCACTGACCTCGAGAAGAACAACATCTTTTGATAGTTTGACCTGAAGAACGCCTTCGAGAAACAATTCAGGGGCACCTACAAGAGACCTGCCACGACAAGCGACCTACAGGCATGTATCCAGAAGAAGGGTGAAACATCAAGGAGTTTCCTCACCCGATGGTTGCAAACCAGGAACGAGTGCGAGAACGTTGATAACCGCACAGCAATGCACGCCTTTATTGGTGGCTTGCAGCGAGGAGGACTGCTGCGGCACAAGCTAACTTGCTTGGTCAATGCAAACAAACTGACATTGGATGAGATGATCACCATCGCCAGCGATCATACTGCCGCCGATGACGACGCAGGCGGAGATCTAGCAGCTACAGCAATTCCCCTGCATCAGCAAAAGAAGAACCGTGATAACGGTAGCAGTAGCGACACCAAGCGGAAAAATCCCCCTGATGACCAAAGGAGTGGCGGATCCAACTTGATCGCCATGGCCTTCCAGCGCGGAGGCCAAGGAGGCGGAAGAGGCCGCGGAGGCGGAGCTGGAAGGGGCCAGCAGCATGGCGATGAGGTCACCGCTGCCGGAACCCGCGCCCCCCAAACTTATGAAGAGTATAGAGACATGTCTTGCCTGGCCCATCTGGATCCGGCTACAGGAAAGTCCACTCACACCAACCGCAACTGCAAGTGGGTCAATGATCTCAAATCTGACCCGGAAGCAGGATACAAGCGAGCCCGGAAGCACCGCCCACGCGGCAAAGGAGGCAAGGGCAAGAACAAGGACAAGGAGGAAGATAGTTCCGAGGCAATGGACGAGGATGATGCTTCGCCGGATCCCAAAGTCGGATCCGCAGCTAAACCCAACCCCTTCGATAAAAAGAGTGCGGGCGCGTACCACACCTTCCTCGGAACTCCAACAGTCCGTGCAAGCAAATCAGCTCTCCGGATCCTGAACGCCACAGTTCCTCAGCTGTCGCAAAGATGTCGTGGTCAGAAACTCCATGTACGTTTGATAGGAAGGATCATCGTACTGTCATTCGAAAAGAGTGCTATGCCTTGGTTGTAAGTCCCCGCATCGACGGGTATGATTTCTCCAAGTGCCTTATGGACGGTGGAGCCAGCCTGAACATCATGTACCTGGAAACTCTGGAGCGGATGAACCTTACCAAGGAACAGCTCAAACACAGCACCACTGAATTTCATGGTGTGGTTCCGGGTAAAAAGGAAAATTCCTTGGGCAGCATCAGACTTCCCGTGGCCTTCGGCGATGCAAACAATTACCGCGAAGAGATGATCACGTTTGAGGTCGTGCCATTCAAGAGCTCCTACCACGTCATCTTCGGCAGGCCCACCTACCACAAGTTTCACGCAAGAGCGTGCTACATCTACAACAAGCTCAAGATTCCGGGTCCAAAGGGTATGATTACCGTATCCGGAGACTACAAGAAGGCTCACGAGTGCGAGTTAGGCGAAGCCGCCGTCGCAGAGTCTGTGATATCTAGAGAGGAGCTGCAAGTCTACAGAGCCGCGGTGGATCCGACTGAGATGCAGGTCACCAAGAAGCAGATCTCCGAACAGAAGACCTCCTTCAAGGCCGCGATAGAAACCAAGAAGCACGACCTCATCGTAGGTGACGGCTCTAAGCAGGTTTCAGTCGGAGCCAACATGGACCCCAAATAGGAAGACACGCTCGTCGAGTTCCTCCGCGCTAACTTGGATATCTTCGCATGGCAACCTTCTGACATGTCCGGAGTACCTAGGGAACTCGCGGAGCACTACCTCAACATAAATCCGGGGGCTAAACCGGTGAAGCAAGCTATGCGACGCTTTGAAGATAAGAAGCGCCGCGCCATAGGAATGGAACTAGCTAAGTTACTAGAGGCAGGTTTTGTAGTAGAAGTTATCCATACTGATTGGGTCGCAAATCCCGTCCTTGTACCCAAAAAGAACACTGAAATACTAAGAATGTGCATCGATTACTCCGGCTTGAACAAGCATTGTCCGAAGGATCCGTTCTGTGGGGACCCCGGACTAGCTGTCCGAAATACCCTGTTATGCATTCAACTCACGATCCCATGATCAGTGCACCATGAGCACATAACCGAACTGAATATCCAGATTACATCATCCATTACAGTACCGAATACATAAGTCTTACAATAGCGAGGTCACATGACCCAGTCTTACATAAATGTCACAACGAGTGAGTTCACAAACACAGCAGCGGATACACGTCAACGTCGTCGGGCCCAAGTCATGCCTTAGACCTACAGGCGTCTGACTTGGAGAGCGTCCTAGGTCGCATAGTCGTCCTGATATCCTCCATCGTCTTCATATTCCTCCTCATAGTCTAGCCAAGTTAATAGCCAGGGACAAAGCCGTGAGTACATTTGGAATTGTACTCGCAAACCATCACAAAGGGGTGCTAAAGTAAGCTAGCTAAAGGAAACAAGAGAGGAAAGGTAGTTTCTCTTGTTGATATAGCATGCACCAGTTTCTCTTGTTGATATAGCATACCGGCACCTCAAATGATGCGGACACTATGGTGTACTTATGACATCCCTATATCTCTGTTGAAGAAGATACTTCAAAAGATAGAGTACTCCATCTCTATATCTTTAAAGAAGAGATAGCGTTCCGGCATCTCAGTTGAAACGGGCGCTAGAAGAATCCTATGACAGCTCTATATCTTTGTTAAAGAAGAGTTGCATTCTTCCATCTCAATTGATGGATATGCGAGGGAAAGTCCTATGACATCTCTATATCTTTGTTAAAGAAGAGTTGCATTCTTCCATCTCAATTGATGGACATGCGAGGGAAAGTCCTATGACATCTCTATATCTTTGTTAAAGAAGAGTGGTTCTACATGAAACATTAGTTAAGAGTTCCCCACTTGGTCTTATTTTTCCTCGACCATCTCCATATGGTCGACACACACCCTCTTTCCGTACCCTTCCGGTACATCCAACACAACACTTTCTTTGCAAAGCATTTTTCAAAACAAAACTCAACACAGCTCGTAACAGCCATTCCAACCGTCCATGACCGCGGACGCGGCTATTCGAATAGTTTTCAACTCTGCAGAGTGTGCGCACTTTCACCACAAGAACCAACGAATCCGCCGGAATCATCTCCGGTTCGTCATACGAAGGTATGCGAGTCTCGGATAGTCAGTCATAGTCTTTCACTTGTCTCCATTGACACAAGTCCTTCCCTGCGGGCTTACCCCTTCCCGGCACCCCGGCAGCATACCTCCTTTTAAGCGTATCTCCGGCGCCATGACGGAAGACCCTCAGTAATCTTCCGACTATCAGTTAAGACAGTGTATTGCCTCCTCCAGAGTGCAACCCGGCGTCGGAGGTCATCGTGACCCTCCCTAGAGAGTTGTGAAGGGTGCTTATGCCAACTTCGACAAACTACGAACTAAGCCCGTGCCCACTTTGGGTGATGTGGCTGCGCTGTATAATTGGTCCAGGCGAGTACAAAGAAACATGTGTTGTTTTTCCCAAAATCCACCATCACATACACATAATTCCTCCTTCCAACAATTCTGAACAAGATCCCTTTTCTTTCATAAATCATACACTCGGGCAAGGGTAGCTTACCCAAGGTTTTCATAAAACATTTACAACAAGGTAAACCTTGAGGGGTTCCCAACCTATAGTTTCATGAGTTGAACTAGTATTGCTCTTTGGCCGAGATGAGAGTCATCCTGCCATAGAGGGTATAAAAAGGGGTAGTGGGGTGGATCATACTTTCTTAAGGTAAGCATGTATTATGAAAACACAAGGAGAAAAATACATCTCAGATTTTGTGGTGGTAACTATACAACTTAGATAGTGGAGTATCACTATCCAACATATTCTCCAATATGGTACACGGCATACTCCTCTCAAATTGAGAATACACCAAGATCATGACATTGATGCCTCTATACTATAAAGTGAGTGGGTGTGGTGTAAGTTAGTTTCTGGAGATGAAGCATGCTCAAATTGGGCACACAAGATAACCAATGGGAGTAGCACGGCCATGATGCCATGTATCCCATAATCACAAGACAAAGGTGGAGTATCACCACTAGGGAGTACCCCACTTGGAAACACACATAGATGACAAAAATAGATAGAATAACACACATAGAATTCAAGGTGCTTTGGACATCAACAAATGACATCCAACTAGACACCAAATCAGAGATCAAAAGATGGCTTGCCTTGGTTGGCTTGTCCCTGGTCCTCCTCAAATCCTTCTCCAAAGTCCTCCCCTTCAACTTCTCCCTCGTTCGTATCTAGCGTCGCAAAAGTAAATGTTGCATACAATCAACATATAACTCAAGAACAAAGATTTAAATAGATGAAAGATGAAAATATGCAGGGGAGTAGTTTGGCAGTAATAAAACATGGTTTGGCCATTTTGATAAACAAAAAGTATCAAAGTCTAATTAAAAACATCAAACTCTAATCCTATCATTTCATGTGACACATATACAATCATAACCAGAAACGAAACATCACTAACAGAGGCTATTGGTATTTTTCCTAGATGCACAGTAACAATATAAGTTCAACACAATTGGATTCATCCAAGAATATTAGTTTTTCAATTTTATGAATTAAGAATACTAACCAGAATACAGTGATCATGTTTAATATATTAAAAATCGCACAAAAATCCTAAAAATACACGGCCAGTGGCATCTGAAGGGTAATTTCATAATGGTTCTAATGCAGTTGGAATCATGTCAATCGGAGCTACCAAACTATTTTTATTAGCAAAACAGTATACTGGCAGATTTCCATTTTTAGTTTCTTTTTTATAAATTTTCAAACAAATAAAAAGGGCGGGAACACCCTGGGCCGTGCGGTGCTGTGCAGATGGGCCGGCCCAGTGGGGCTCTCCGGTAGCCGGTGAAGAAAAAGAAAAAAAAGAAAAAGGCCGGGGGCCCGTGGCGGGCCAGGCAGGCCGACGTGGCAATGCACGCCGTCGTGGCCGTGCATGCGCCATGCGCCCGCCCGATCTGGATCCGACGGTCCAGATCCGGCGCGCGCTCGATCTCCGCGGCGCTCGCCGGCGCGGAGGGAGAAAGGGGCGGCGCGACGGCTTACCAGCGGCTGGCGGCGGCGTGGCTCGATGTAGGTGGCTTGGCGGCGTGGGGTGCAGCTCGTGGACGTCCTGGCGAGGCTCGGACACGTTGGCATCGCCTTGCTTGGCGGCGTCTGCGTCACGGGCGTCGCCGGTGCGTCGTCGGTGTCGTCGCTCCGCTGCAGATCTGCAAAGCAGAGGGCAACGGAGAGGGTCAGAGGTGGTGGGAGGAGGGGCTGGCGAGGCAGGGAGGAGAGGGAGCAGCAGGGGAGTAGCATCGTCGACGGCTCCTCCTCGTCACCTTCACGGTAACCACGGCGGCGACGGTCGTCAGGTGGTGGTGGCAGCGGCTCGAGCTGCCGCTCGAGCAGCCAGGGAGTGGGAGAGGCAGCCTGGCGGCGTAGTGAGTGGGGAGCTGAAGGGGAGAGGCGTGCCTCTGGTGGGCTTTTATAGGCAGGGAGGGGCGCGGTAGTGGGAGGGGCGGTGGCGACGGCCAACGGGCGTCCAAGGGCTGGCTTCACGCGCTGGCCCCACGGTGACGTCGCCCTGGAGCGTCAGTGATGGGAGGGAGCCGAGGCGGTGCGCGGCAGACGAGGCTTGATGGCGCGTCGAGCGAGGCTCCGTGCCATCATGTCGCTGACTAGGCGTGCGCGCGCGTGCGTTTTAGGGCTGGGGCTTTGGCGCGGGAGAGGGGTACTGGTGGCGTTCTGGGCCAAAGAGAGGGGGTGGTGCGGTTTAGGGTTGGGCCAGGGCAAGGGAGAGGGATGGTGGTGTTGTCCACGGCCCGATCCAGGGAAGAAAAGAGAGGGAAGAGAGAAGGGAAAAAGAGAGGGGCCGTTTCCCCCTCTTGTCTCTCGGCCAAAACCAAAGAGAGAAAAGAGAGAAGAAAAAGGCAGGGGTGAAAAGGGAGGGGCCATGCCATTGCATGTGCCATGGTGTGACCAAAGTGCATGTGCACAAATTTTTGGAAAGAAAATTTGGGAAAAAAACATAAGGTGGTGGTGTTGGTGTTGATGGTGTAACCCTAGGTGATGAGATGGCATTATCCAATTAAGGGAGGGGAGTGTTCCTCCTTATTAAGATGGTGATGGTCAACAACCAATACTAGGGTTTTTTTTGTAGTGAGGAAGAATAATAGTTAGGGTTGGAGTCAACACATGAAGGTTCAAACCCTACTGATTTAAAATGAGGTGCTAAAATATTAACTAAAGTAACTCTCCATTTTAACAATACTAATTAAAATTTTAATATCAAACCACTCATGAACACAATCAAAAACTCTAGCAGTCATAAAATGAAAAGTTTTTGTTGGTCCAAAATTTTAAGTAGAGGTAAAATGCAGGTTCTGAAAAATGGGGTGTTACAGACCTTCCCCCCTTAAAAGAATCTCGTCCCGAGATTCCGAGGCTAAGAGCTTGAACAGGTAGGGGAACTCCTTTCTAAGATAGTCCTCTCGCTCCCAGGTGGCTTCATCTTCTGAGTGGTTACTCCACTGCACTTTGAAGAACTTAATCTTCCTTCGACGGGTTAATCTCACAGCTTCCTCCAAAATGCGAATAGGGTTCTCTCGATAGGTTAGGTCATGATTTAGATCAATAGCGCGATAGTCAATGTTCTTGAAGACTTCTGGCTTGTCTGGCACTTGGAGACATTTTCGAAGTTGAGAAATGTGAAACACATCATGGAATTCGGATAATTCCGGGGGCATTTCCAATTGATAAGAAACCTCTCCTCTTCGGCCTATTATCTTGAAGGGTCCAATGTATCTTGGCGCTAGCTTGCCCTTGACATGGAAACGCTTCATTCCTTTGAGAGGGGTAACTCGGAGATAGGCAAAATCTCCGATACTAAAGGTCACCTCTCGACGCTTGGTGTTGGCGTAGCTCTTTTGTTGGGACTGGGCTGCTTTCAAACGGTCACGGATGAGTTGAACTTGTTCCTCCGCTTGCCGAAGTATATCCGGTCCAAATACTTGACTTTCTCCGGTCTCGGACCAATTGAGAGGGATTCTGCACTTCCTTCCATATAGGGCTTCAAAAGGTGCCATCTGCAGACTAGCCTGGTAGGTATTATTGTAAGAGAACTCGGCGAAAGGTAGACAATCTTCCCATTTGGTTCCATAAGCAAGAATACAAGCGCGGAGCATATCTTCGAGAATCTGATTCACTCGCTCAGTCTGTCCTCCGGTCTGGGGGTGATATGCGGTGCTGAAAGATAACTTGGTGCCCATGGCTTCGTGAAGTTTCTTCCAGAACCTAGAAGTAAATTGGGGGCTTTGATCTGATACTATGACTTTAGGAACCCCGTGAAGGCTGACGATTCGGGAGATGAAAAGTTCAGCCAGTTCACGGCCGTTGTAAGTAGTCTTGACCGGAATAAAATGGGCCACCTTTGTGAGTCGATCTACAACTACCCAAATGGAGTCATGTCCTCGTTTGGATCGGGGAAGTCCGGTGATAAAGTCCATTCCGATTTCTTCCCATTTCCACTCAGGGATCTTTAAGGGTTGGAGAAGTCCTGCCGGGCGTTGGTGCTCGGCCTTAACTTTCTGGCAAACATCACATCGGGCGATGAAGAACGCTATATCCCGCTTCATTCCGTTCCACCAAAAGGTGTCTCTTAGATCTTGGTACATCTTTGTTCCTCCGGGGTGGATAGAGTAAGGGGTATTGTGAGCCTCCTCCATAATCAGGTTCTTTAGGCTGGGGATGTTTGGAACGCAGAGGTGTCCGTTATACCACAAGGTTCCTTCTGAGTCAATGGAAAATCCAGTTACTTCTTCTTTACCCATACGACGCTTAATTCCTTCGATACTTTCATGACCAACCTATGCTTCTTTAATCTGGTCGTGCAGGGTAGGTCGGGCTTCCATTGCGGCTAAGAATCCGTGACTAACCAGCTCTAAGCCGAATTCTTCAAACTCTTGGTATAGCAAGGGTTGTTCGATTTTTAGACGGGCATTGAGAGAGCAAGGTTCTCGGCTGAGTGCATCCGCGACTACATTCGCCTTTCCTGGGTGATAGTGAATGCTGAGATCATAATCTTTTATCAATTCGATCCATCTTCTCTGACGCATGTTCAATTTCCTTTGAGTGAAGATGTATTTAAGGCTTTTATGATCGGTGTAGATGTCACACCGATTACCGATAAGGTAATGGCGCCAAGTTTTAAGGGCATGAACTACAGCGGCTAACTCAAGATCATGGGTGGGGTAATTGTTTTCATGAGGTTTGAGTTGTCGGGAGAGATAAGAGATCACTTTTCCTTCTTGCATTAAGACGCTTCCAAGACCAAGTTTGGAAGCATCACAATAGATCGCGAAGTCTTTGGTGACGCCGGGCATGGTTAAGATGGGGGCTGAAACGAGTCGCCTTTTCAATTCCTGGAAACTCTCTTCATACTTTTCTGTCCATTCAAACTTCTTATCCTTTTTAAGCAGGAGGGTCATTGGCTTGGCGATACTCGAGAATCCTTCAACGAACTTGCGGTAATATCTCGCCAATCCGAGGAAAGATCTTATTTCTGTAACTTTTTAGGGGGTTGTCGATCCACAATGGACTTGATCAGAGAGGGGTCAACAGAGAGTCCTCCGGCAGATAGGACGTGGCCAAGAAATCCAACTTCCTTGAGCCAAAATTGGCATTTGCTGAACTTAGCATAGAGTCGATGCTGCCTAAGGGTACCCAAAACAATTCCCAGATGCTCTTCATGCTCTTCCTCAGTTTTGGAGTAAACCAAGATGTCATCGATGAACACCACAACAAATTTGTCGAGGTATTCCATAAAAACCTTGTTCATGAGATTCATGAAGTAGGCGGGGGCATTGGTGAGTCCAAAGGACATTACGGTGTACTCATACAATCCGTAACGGGTGGTGAAGGCAGTCTTGGGAATGCTAGATTCTCTAACTTTGAGTTGGTGATACCCAGTGCGAAGGTCTATCTTGGAGAAAACTTTAACTCCATTCATCTGATCGAACAAATCATCGATTTTGGGCAGAGGATACTTATTTTTGATGGTGACATCATTGAGCCTCCGGTAATCCACACATAAGCGAATGGTTCCGTCTCTTTTGTCCACGAAGATCACATGCGATCCCCATGGTGAAGCACTAGGTCGGATCAGACCTTTGGCCAACATGTCGTCCAATTGTTTCTTTAGCTCGATCAGCTCTTGGGGGTTCATACGATAAGGTCTCTGGGCTATGGGGACGGTTCCTGGAATTAGTTCTACTAGCTAAGTGCCCGCACCAGGCCCGGCACCACAGGAGTGCGGCCCGTGCGGCCGCACAGGCCCCAAATTTTTAGGGGCCCATAATTTCATAATTTTCATAATATAGGTTATACTTCGTAAAGCATTAACGAAATAGATTTAGCTCAGTTGGTACTTCGTTGGAGAGCTTTGCCGACTAATAAGTCTAAGGTTGCAAGATCAAGTCTTGCCAGGCGCGTTTACATTTTGTATTTTGTACTTTCTTTTGCTACTCTGGCTGATGCCTATAAGTCAAAATATAGTTGATCGAGTCTAAACATATGAGAAAAATACAATGAGATACCATTAATTCTCAGATTGAATTAAATGATTCATCACTGCGGTTTTTATTTATAAATTGTGAGGTAAGTTTGTTATAGTGTTATTGTATTCATCCCACGGGAGTTCTCATAATGCGTTTATCTATGTACATGTGCTTGATGTCTGGAATAGCTTTACATTCTATAAGCCTTTGAGATTTTGAATATATTTCCTTATTTTTAAAAGCTAAATAATTCAAATGTATCAAAACAGTAAAATGTCGTTTTTTTCAGTCAGACCGCTGGTTTAAACTATGTATATGTGTTTTCTTTTAGAATAGTTTTTAAAACGTTTTTACCATAGGTTCAAAATCTAGAGGTGACATATATAAATTATATTTTTTATTAGTTATACTAATAAAATAGGGCCCATTTCAAAATTCCTCACAGGGTCCCGGAATTTGCCGGCCCGGCCCTGGCCCGCGCGTTGCTGCCGATCCACGTCTCATATGTTAACGCTATGTCAGCCTGCAGCGAGTTACGGACACCATCAACCTTGCCATTACACACCAGAAATACACACCATGGCTTCATGGGACTTTCAAGCCAGCGACATCTGCGGCCCCGGCTAGGCTGTTGCAGAAATACACACCTCACGTTCTCCACATAGTGGTACTGGAAACAAACTATGCTGGCTGGCGCCTCACGAGTCCACGACCCAGCTCACGACCGTCGTAGGGAAGGAGCGAGCGGTGGTTGGTTATAGTCGTCGGTGGTCGTTGTTCTAAAATAGAACAAAGTCATCGGAGATCCGGGAACGGGCAGCTTCTTCGTAGTACCGCTGTCTTTTCTCCTCAGTTTCTCAGGCTCAATGTCCACCATGGGCTCCGCCAGGTTGTGGCTTTCAAGATACCGGTGTCTTCATGGGGCGCCTCTCTCCGCATGGCCAGAATGAATAATGTTGTGATACAACCTTCCCACCTTCTTGCATCTTCAGCACGATGTTACACGAGGCCATCGTATCCGACGACGGCGTCCAGCGTGAGGGTGCCATCGGCATGGCGTTCCATGAGGCCGGCGCATCGGACGACGCTGGCGAGGGCAGGTGCGGACGATTGTTGCCCACTCTCGCCCCGATTAGGTCGAAGCCATCAGCCCATCACTCCCATAGCCGTCGCGCGCCGTTGCAGCAGGGGAGAGCGACGCGAACGAGCCGCTAACAAGATCGTCCCATCTCCTCGACCTCCGCCAATATTTTTGATGGAAAATGATTAGAAACCCCCGGGGGCTGCAACGCTTTCATCCTCCGGGTGCGTGGCGCTCCGATCCGTTCTCTCTGGGACTCTCTTGTCCGTTCATTTTTTTTCAGTCACGTGCGTGGGGACCACCTCTATCATCCTATTCCTTATCTTCTCCATCGTGAGGTTCACGCGGGCATGGCTGCCGACGCCAGGGAGAGGAGAGCTTTTGCCTCCGCCGGAGACGGAGAAGAGGCTCCTGAGCTCGTCCCTCGCTCGCTCTCCGTTCCGGACTCCGCGCGCCGCCGCGAGGTGTAGTCATGGCGCCGCCGCCGCCCGCCGGCGACCTCCGATTCCACCTCTCCGGGAGCCGCGTCCTAGCTCCACTTCGCCGGCCTCCGGTCAACCACCACAGCGCCGCCTTGTTTTCCCGGGGGGCCTCCGCCGGCTTCCACCACCACCCGCCGCCGCGGCACAGCCACGCCCGCCGCCGCGAGGTGCGGCCATGGCGGAACTCAATCCTTCGTGCCCAAGCCGCCTTGCTCCAGCCACGCTCTAGGCGGCAGCCGCGCAGCCGAGCGGAGGAGGCCGGCCAGGGAGCCTCCCGCGCGAGCTCGATGCCGTGCCCCAGCAGGCGCTACTGCACGCTGCCGCGTGGTTCGGCCATGGCGCCTGATACGTCTCCGACGTATCGATAATTTCTTATGTTCCATGCCACATTATTGATGTTATCTACATGTTTTATGCACACTTTATGTTATATTCGTGCATTTTCTGGAACTAACCTATTAACAAGATGCCGAAGTGCCAGTTCCTGTTTTCTGCTGTTTTTGGTTTCAGAAATCCTAGTAACGAAATATTCTCGGAATCGGACGAAATCAACGCCCAGGTTCCTATTTTTCCCGGAACCATCCAGAACACCCGAGAGCCACCAGGGAGGGGGCACAGGCCCACCAAACCACATGGCGGCGCGGCCAGGGGGGGCCGCGCCACCCTATGGTGTGGGCACCCCTTCGACCCTCTGGCGCCGCCTCTTCGCCTATATAAAGCCCCTGGATCGAAAACCCTGATACGTTCGACGAAAACCACAGAAACCTTCCAGAGCCGCCGCCATCGCGAGGCCAAGATCTGGGGGACAGGAGTCTCTGTTCCGGCACGCTGCCGGAGCGGGGAAGTGCCCCCGGAAGGCTTCTCCATCGACACCGCTGCCATCTCCACCGCCATCTTCATCACCGCTGCTGCTCCCATGAGGAGGGAGTAGTTCTCCATCGAGGCTCGGGGCTGTACCGGTAGCTATGTGGTTCATCTCTCTCCCATGTACTTCAATACAATAATCTCATGAGCTGCCTTACATGATTGAGATTCATATGATGATGCTTGTAATCTAGATGTCATTATGCTAGTCAAGTGAGTTTTACTTATGTGATCTCCGGAGACTCCTTGTCCCACGTGTGTAAAGGTGACAGTGTGTGCACCGTGTGGGTCTCTTAGGCTATATTTCACAGAATACTTATTCACTGTTGAATGACATAGTGAGGTGCTTATTTATATCTCTTTATGATTGCAATGTGTTTGTATCACAATTTATCTATGTGCTACTCTAGCAATGTTATTAAAGTAGTTTTATTCCTCCTGCACGATGTAATGGTGACAGTGTGTGCATCCGTGTTAGTACTTGGCGTAGGCTATGATTATGATCTCTTGTAGATTATGAAGTTAACTATTGCTATGATAGTATTGATGTGATCTATTCCTCCTACATATGCATGAAGGTGACAGTGTGCATGCTATGTTAGTACTTGGTTTAGTCTTTTGATCTATCTTACACTATAAGGTTACTAAAATATGAACATTAATTGTGGAGCTTGTTAACTCCGGCATTGAGGGTTCGTGTAATCCTACGCAATGTGTTCATCATCCAACAAAAGTGTAGAGTATGCATTTATCTATTCTGTTATGTGATCAATGTTGAGAGTGTCCACTAGTGAAAGTGTAATCCCTAGGCCTTGTTCCTAAATACTGCTGAGTTACTACTGCTTGTTTACTGTTTCACTGTGTTACTACTGCTGCAATACTACCACCATCAACTACACGCCAGCAAGCTATTTTCTGGCACCGTTGCTACTGCTCATATATATTCATACCACCTGTATTTCACTATCTCTTCGCCGAACTAGTGCACCTATTTGGTGTGTTGGGGACACAAGAGACTTCTTACTTTGTGGTTGCAGGGTTGCATGAGAGGAATATCTTTGACCTCTTCCTCCCTGAGTTCGATAAACCTTGGGTGATCCACTTAAGGGAAAACTTGCTGCTGTTCTACAAACCTCTGCTCTTGGAGGCCCAACACTGTCTACAGGAAAAGGAGGGGGAAGTAGACATCAAGCTATTTTCTGGCGCCGTTGCCGGGGAACAAAAAGCTACAATACAGGGATTTCCTCCCTCGTCAACCACGCGCCAGTTGTAGGCAGTCAAGCTTATTTTCTGGCGCCGTTGCCGGGGAGGAAAGGTAAAAGGTACTCACACTCCGGACCTCGGCTACTAAGCTATTTTCGCCGTTGTAAGTACTCGAAGCTATTTCCTTTAGATCCTGCAATTGCATCTTTTTGTTTCTTGTTTACACTAGTTTGGCATAATGGACAAGAATGAGCTTCTATTTATATTTCCTGATTTAAAACATGGATTGTTTGATGCGAAAATTAAAAAACCTATGGAATCTTATTTGCATGCTGGTAGTAATATTAGTATGAACGCTTTGAACACCATTGTTGATAATAATATAGAAAGTTCTAAGCTTGGGGAAGCTGGTTTTCATGATATTTTTAGTCCCCCAAGCATTGAGGAGAAAATTTTCTTTGATGATACTTTGCCTCCTATTTATGATGATTATAATGATATTAATCTTTTGTTACCACCTGTTATGGAGAGTGAATTTGATTATGATTACAATATGCCTCCTATATTTGATGATGAGAATAATAATGATAGCTACTTTGTTGAATTTGCTCCCACTATTACTAATAAAATTGATTATGCTTATGTGGAGAGTAATAATTTTATGCATGAGACTCATGATAAGAATGCTTTATGTGACAGTTATATTGTTGAGTTTGCTCATATTGCTACTGAAAGTTATTATGAGAGAGGAAAATATGGTTGTAGAAATTTTCATGTTACTAAAACACCTCTCTATGTGCTGAAATTTTTGAAGCTACACTTGTTTTATCTTCCTATGCTTGTTACTTTGCTCTTCATGAACTTGTTTATTTACAAGATTCCTTTGCATAGGAAGCATGTTAGACTTAAATGTGTTTTGAATTTGCCTCTTGATGCTCTCTTTTGCTTCCAATACTATTTCTTGCGAGTGCATCATTAAAACTGCTGAGCCCATCTTAATGGCTATAAAGAAAAGAACTTCTTGGGAGATAACCCATGTGTTATTTTGCTACAGTACTTTGTTTTATATTTGTGTCTTGGAAGTTGTTTACTACTGTAGCAACCTCTCCTTATCTTAGTTTTGTGTTTTGTTGTGCCAAGTAAAGCCGTTGATAGAAAAGTAAGTACTAGATTTGGATTACTGCGCAGTTCCAGATTTCTTTGCTGTCACGAATCTGGGTCCACCTCCCTGTAGGTAGCTCAGAAAAATATGCCAATTTACGTGCGTGATCCTCAGATATGTACGCAACTTTCATTCAATTTGAGCATTTTCATTTGAGCAAGTCTGGTGCCATTTTAAAATTCGTCAATACGAACTGTTCTGTTTTGACAGATTCTGCCTTTTATTTCGCATTGCCTCTTTTGCTATGTTGGATGAATTTCTTTGATCCACTAATGTCCAGTAGCATTATGCAATGTCCAGAAGTGTTAAGAATGATTGTGTCACCTCTGAATATGTTAATTTTTATTGCGCACTAACCCTCTAATGAGTTGTTTCGAGTTTGGTGTGGAGGAAGTTTTCAAGGATCAAGAGAGGAGTATGATGCAACATGATCAAGGAGAGTGAAAGCTCTAAGTTTGGGGATGCCCCGGTGGTTCACCCCTGCATATATCAAGAAGACTCAAGCGTCTAAGCTTGGGGATGCCCAAGGCATCCCCTTCTTCATCGACAACATTATCAGGTTCCTCCCCTGAAACTATATTTTTATTCCATCACATCTTATGTGCTTTTCTTGGAGCGTCGGTTTGTTTTTGTTTTTGTTTTGTGTTTGAATAAATTGGATTACATCACGCTTGTGTGGGAGAGAGACACGCTCCGCTGGTTCGTATGAACACATGTGTTCTTAGCTCATAATATTCATGGCGAAGTTTCTTCTTCGTTAAATTGTTATATGGTTGGAATTGGAAAATGATACATGTAGTAATTGCTAAAATGTCTTGGGTAATGTGATACTTGGCAATTGTTGTGCTCATGTTTAAGCTCTTGCATCATATGCTTTGCACCCATTAATGAAGAAATACATAGAGCATGCTAAAATTTGGTTTGCATATTTGGTTTCTCTAAGGTCTAGATAATTTCTAGTATTGAGTTTGAACAACAAGGAAGACGGTGTAGAGTCTTATAATGTTTTCAATATGTCTTTTATGTGAGTTTTGCTGCACCGGTTCATCCTTGTGTTTGTTTCAAATAACCTTGCTAGCCTAAACCTTGTATCGAGAGGGAATACTTCTCATGCATCCAAATCCTGAGCCAAACAACACTATGCCATTTGTGTCCACCATACCTACCTACTACATGGTATTTCTCCGCCATTCCAAAGTAAATTGCTTGAGTGCTACCTTTAAAATTCCATCATTCACCTTTGCAATATATAGCTCATGGGACAAATAGCTTAAAAACTATTGTGGTATTGAATATGTAATTATGCACTTTATCTCTTATTAAGTTGCTTGTTGTGCAATAACCATGTTCACTGGGGACGCCATCAACTACTCTTTGTTGAATTTCATGTGAGTTGCTATGCATGTCCGTCTTGTCTAAAGTAAGAGAGATCTACCACCTTATGGTTAAGCATGCATATTGTTAGAGAAGAACATTGGGCCGCTAACTAAAGCCATGATCCATGGTGGAAGTTTCAGTTTTGGACATATATCCTCAATCTCAAATGAGAAAATTATTAATTGTTGTTACATGCTTATGCATAAAAGAGGAGTCCATTATCTGTTGTCTATGTTGTCCCGGTATGGATGTCTAAGTTGAAGAATAATCAATAGCGAGAAATCCAATGCGAGCTTTCTCCTTAGACCTTTGTACAGGCGGCATAGAGGTACCCCTTTGTGACACTTGGTTAAAACAGTGCATTGTGATGATCCGATAGTCCAAGCTAATTAGGACAAGGTGCGGGCACTATTAGTATACTATGCATGAGGCTTGCAACTTGTAAGATATAATTTACATGATACATATGCTTTATTACTACCGTTGACAAAATTGTTTCATGTTTTCAAAATCAAAGCTCTAGCACAAATATAGCAATCGATGCTTTTCCTCTATGGAGGACCATTCTTTTACTTTCAATGTTGAGTCAGTTCACCTATTTCTCTCCACCTCAAGAAGCAAACACTTGTGTGAACTGTGCATTGATTCCTACATACTTGCTTATTGCACTTATTATATTACTCTATGTTGACAATATCCATGAGATATACATGTTATAAGTTGAAAGCAACCGCTGAAACTTAATCTTCCATTATGTTGCTTCAATGCTTTTACTTTGAATTATTGCTTTATGAGTTAACTCTTATGCAAGACTTATTGATGCTTGTCTTGAAGTGCTATTCATGAAAAGTCTTTGCTTTATGATTCACTTGTTTACTCATGTCATTACCATTGTTTTGATCGCTGCATTCACTACATATGCTTTACAAATAGTATGATCAAGTTTATGATGGCATGTCACTCCAGAAATTATCTGTATTATCGTTTTACCTGCTCGGGACGAGCAGAACTAAGCTTGGGGATGCTGATACGTCTCCGACGTATCGATAATTTCTTATGTTCCATGCCACATTATTGATGTTATCTACATGTTTTATGCACACTTTATGTCATATTCGTGCATTTTCTGGAACTAACCTATTAACAAGATGCCGAAGTGCCAGTTCCTGTTTTCTGCTGTTTTTGGTTTCAGAAATCCTAGTAACGAAATATTCTCGGAATCGGACGAAATCAACGCCCAGGTTCCTATTTTTCCCGGAACCATCCAGAACACCCGAGAGCCACCAGGGAGGGGGCACAGGCCCACCAAACCACATGGCGGCGCGGCCAGGGGGGGCCCGCGCCACCCTATGGTGTGGGCACCCCTTCGACCCTCTGGCGCCGCCTCTTCGCCTATATAAAGCCCCTGGATCGAAAACCCTGATACGTTCGACGAAAACCACAGAAACCTTCCAGAGCCGCCGCCATCGCGAGGCCAAGATCTGGGGGACAGGAGTCTCTGTTCCGGCACGCTGCCGGAGCGGGGAAGTGCCCCCGGAAGGCTTCTCCATCGACACCGCTGCCATCTCCACCGCCATCTTCATCACCGCTGCTGCTCCCATGAGGAGGGAGTAGTTCTCCATCGAGGCTCGGGGCTGTACCGGTAGCTATGTGGTTCATCTCTCTCCCATGTACTTCAATACAATAATCTCATGAGCTGCCTTACATGATTGAGATTCATATGATGATGCTTGTAATCTAGATGTCATTATGCTAGTCAAGTGAGTTTTACTTATGTGATCTCCGGAGACTCCTTGTCCCACGTGTGTAAAGGTGACAGTGTGTGCACCGTGTGGGTCTCTTAGGCTATATTTCACAGAATACTTATTCACTGTTGAATGGCATAGTGAGGTGCTTATTTATATCTCTTTATGATTGCAATGTGTTTGTATCACAATTTATCTATGTGCTACTCTAGCAATGTTATTAAAGTAGTTTTATTCCTCCTGCACGATGTAATGGTGACAGTGTGTGCATCCGTGTTAGTACTTGGCGTAGGCTATGATTATGATCTCTTGTAGATTATGAAGTTAACTATTGCTATGATAGTATTGATGTGATCTATTCCTCCTACATATGCATGAAGGTGACAGTGTGCATGCTATGTTAGTACTTGGTTTAGTCTTTTGATCTATCTTACACTATAAGGTTACTAAAATATGAACATTAATTGTGGAGCTTGTTAACTCCGGCATTGAGGGTTCGTGTAATCCTACGCAATGTGTTCATCATCCAACAAAAGTGTAGAGTATGCATTTATCTATTCTGTTATGTGATCAATGTTGAGAGTGTCCACTAGTGAAAGTGTAATCCCTAGGCCTTGTTCCTAAATACTGCTGAGTTACTACTGCTTGTTTACTGTTTCACTGTGTTACTACTGCTGCAATACTACCACCATCAACTACACGCCAGCAAGCTATTTTCTGGCACCGTTGCTACTGCTCATATATATTCATACCACCTGTATTTCACTATCTCTTCGCCGAACTAGTGCACCTATTTGGTGTGTTGGGGACACAAGAGACTTCTTACTTTGTGGTTGCAGGGTTGCATGAGAGGAATATCTTTGACCTCTTCCTCCCTGAGTTCGATAAACCTTGGGTGATCCACTTAAGGGAAAACTTGCTGCTGTTCTACAAACCTCTGCTCTTGGAGGCCCAACACTGTCTACAGGAAAAGGAGGGGGAAGTAGACATCAGCGCCGCACGCCGCGAGTCCGTTCGTCTCTGCGTCGACATCGTCATGGCGCAGCTCCAGCCAGCCCGACTCCCTCTTAATGCCGGCACAAGCGCCCGCCATGGCTGCATGAGTTTGCTGTCTTTGGGCCTTCATTGTTGCTACCGGCAAAGGCAGGGTTTGCTACCTACGGCCTCCGGTGTTGCTACCACCGTTGAGCGCCGTTTCTGCGCGTCGATGGCGGAGGTGCTGCCTGCGGTGCGCGTGGTTTGCTATCTTAGGTGTTCGACGTTGCTACCGGCGGTTCTGGGTGTTGCTACCTTAGGTACACGGAGTTGCTGCAACCTTTTTGGCGACGCTGCTGCAGGCGAGGTCTCCTTCATTGTCTCTGCAGGCTGAAGCTACTAATTTGCTACCGGCGTTACGCATTTCTTGATGTCTCCGTTGATGTCTTAGAGGATTTGCAGCATATGAATAAAAAAATTTGCTACAATTTATTTGCGGTTTTGCTACATCTGCGTAATATGTTTGCTACGTGGTTTCCGGCGAGGTCTCCGGCGAGCCCAGCCTTTTTATTTTCTTTTCTGAACGAACCGTTTTTTGCTTCAGTCATTTGCTGCCGGGGGTGATTTTTTGCTGCCGGAGATGTTTTTTTGCTACATGCAAATCTAACCGTCAAAATGATTGATCCGATGGTTAGGGACCCGGGGTTGGGGAATCAGATCCCCCGGGGGACGCCCAGCAGTTTCCATTTTTGATGTCGTCTCCTCCGATCTCGTATACATGTAGTAATAAATCAAGGGCCAATCTCACGTGCATATATAGGACATGAAATTAAAGGTTGGGATTTAGGACTTGGGAGGTTGGAAGCAAGCGCGCTAGAAAAGTGTAAACTGAATCGATGTAGGACTCTATAGCTCAAACACATAAACTCCACCGTATTGACATGGGACTCTCTAGCGTACAAATCGGAAACTCCACCATACGAGCATACGAACGAACCGAACCAGCAACGGACGAACCAAAACAGACGGGAAAGAATAGGCTGAGTCGGGTCTGATCGGGATTCCCAAGTTTCGGTTTTTTTGACGGTCCGATCAGCTTTCCTACGATCGAGCGTGCGGCCCATAGGTGCGATCGATCGAAGAGCGAGGGGACGGGACGTACCACGATCGTATCGGCCTTGAGATAATGAACTTGATGTCCCGTTCAGGGGGCATGCCGGGTAATTCCTCCGGAAAGACATCAGGATACTCACAGACAACAGGAACTTGTTCAAGGTCAGGTCCAGAGATGCTTTTCTTACAGAAGATTTTAGATGAGTGTATAGAGGCGGTGTATTTCACTGGTAGGCCTTGATCATTGGTTAGGGTAATAGATTTTTGGACGCAGTCGATGTATCCTTTATACTTAGTCATCCAATCCATTCCAAGTATTACCTCTAAGCCTTGGGCTCCTAAAACTATGAGTTCTGCTTGGAAAGGTACTCCGTGTATGATAATAGGAACTTGTTTGCAGGATAGGCGGGTTTTAGCGGTGGATCCATGGATTTGCACTAGCATGAGGCGTTTCATAACGGTTGGTTTTAGCCCACTCTTCCTAACGAAGGGTTCGGTAGCGAAAGAATGAGAGGCTCCGGAATCAAAAAGAACTCGGGCAGGAGTGGAGTTGACTAGGAACGTATCCATCACGATGTCCGGGGCTTCCTCAACCTCTTCAGCGCTGGCATGGTTCAGATGTCCATGGACGGCATTGGCTTGCTTCTTGATAATCGGCTTCTTCCCGGATGCAGTCCTAGCTTGAGCTTGGTTGGGTCTTGGTGCGTTGGCGCGCTGAGGTGTCCTCATCTTGGTAGGGCACTCACGAGAGAAGTGCCCCGGCTTCCCACAAGCAAAGCATCCATCTCCTTGAGGACGAGCTGGCTGATTGGGGCGGGGGTTGTTGTTGTACCCTCCTCCTCCAGAACGGTGCTGTGGAGCTGAACGGTTGGGGGTGTAGTTGTTGGAGCGATAAGCGGGGGCTGGTGATGGGTTCCTCTGAGGTGGGTTGGCAGGTCTTGATGGGGGCGGACTGCGGTACTTGGAGTTGCTGGGTCCACTCTGTTGCTGTTGCATCTTGCGCTTTCTAGATTCATAGGCAGCCTTGCGCTTAGACTCCACCAAAATGGCGGCATCCACAAGCGCTTCCGAGTCTGGGTAGGGTACAACCACTAGGATACTCTGAATTTCTTCATGCAGGCCATTCATGAAACGGTCGCGCTTCTTCTCATCAGTATCGACATCCTGAGGGGCGTACCTGGCCAGGGTATTGAACTTTTCGAGATAATCCACCACGTTGGAGTTGTTCTGCTTCAGGTTGAAAAACTCGTCACGCTTCATCTTGATCAAACCCGTGGGAATGTGAGCTTTGCGGAACTTGGCGGTGAATTCCGCCCAGTTGATGACGTGATCAGGAGCTTGCATGGCCTTGACATTCTCCCACCATGCTCGGGCGGGTCCCGAGAGAAAGTGAGTGGCGAGAAGAACCTTCTCATGCTCTCCAACAGCAGCGACCTCTAAGTTGTTCTCGATTGTGCGGAGCCAATCGTCCGCGTCGAGGGGAGCGGCACACTTGGAGAACACGGGTGGGTTGGTATTCTGAAAAACCCTAAGGCGTGATCTCGGTGCTTCCTCGCCGTGTCCTTCTCCTTATTCGTTGTTGCGGTTTCCCGCGGCGGCTTGAGCAATCTGCCTAAGTGCGGCGATGTTGGCTTCGCTTTCCGCGCGGGCACGTTGGCGGTCTTCCATCAAGAGACGCAGGATTTGAGTCATGTCGGGATCCGGGGGTGGTGGTGGATTTTCGGAAGAGGCACCTCCTCGGCGGGTCTCAACCATCTGGGGAGGTAAAGATGATAGGCAAGATAATGAGATGATGGGAAAAGAGAAATTCGGGAGTTCAAGTGCTTGTCAAGGGGAAGGAATGTGCATGCATAAGAAAAGAAAACTTCAAAAATAAAGGAAGCAAAACGAACATAATTGCAAACATTCCACCTCAAACGTTGGTACTACCCAAAAGCATCAAGTTCACAACCAACAAGGTCACATAAGGACCAACAAGTACGTCGCATCATGCGGGACAACCTAATCATAAAACAAGTCTCGAAGGTGCACATCTAGAAATCGTCAAGTGGTGCGGAAAGGCCATCAAACGGGGGCTCCTCGGGATCCTCCTCATCATCCGGAGTAGCCTCCACGGTGTGAAGTGGCGCGGGTTCTTCAACCGCGTCGTTGATGAAGGCGTGGTCTTCGTCATCTTCATCATCAAGCCCGTCAAGTCCTTCCTCCTACATGTAGTCCTCATCATCGCTAATGAGAGCGGTGTTCTCCTTGCGGATATCCTCACCGTCGTCCCGTGTGTTCTCGAGCTTGTCCTCGGCGTCACGGAGGGCGGCCTTGAGGTGCATCACCTTGACCTTCAACATGTAGTTGGAATCGCGGACTCGGAGCGTCTTCTTCTGCTGGCGACGGTGCTTGAGCTTGGCCAGCTTCAGATCCATCTTGAGCCCTTCCAGCTCATGCTTCAGCACCTCGTTCTCCATTCTGTTGGAGTCAAGGCTGAGCTGAGTCTTGTGCAGCAAGTTCTCCATCTGGCACACCTGGCGTCCGAGGGGGCAAAAGTAGGGGATCATAGTGGGAATCCCCTCCTCATTGTGGCGTCCCAAGAAGGCGTGAGGGAGTCCCTTGGCCTCCAAGTCGACACGGTGGTGGAAGACAAGGCGAGAGAGGGCTGCTTGGAGCACCCTCACAAGTCCATCCTCCCACGTGCGGTCGAAGACCTGAACCTCAATCTCCTCGAGCTGTCTCACATGAGAGCCTCGGAGTGTGCATACCACCATCCAGGACATCTCGCCGTCCTTGGTGCACTCCATCTGTCCTCCCTTCACTTCGGGTGCCAGGCGTCCAACGGCCTGTGACACCTCGACGAGGGTGGTCTCAAACAGGTACGGAGGCTTCTTATAGCCTAGCTGGATGCTCTCAGTGAACATCGGTGGATCCATCTACAAAAAATTTAAGTTCTTTATTAGTAACATGACCAATAGTGTGCAAAATTTTAAGTGCATAAAGTAAAAACATTAAGGATTAATGCAAGTAATATTAAGTCTAAGAGAAAGTAGAGGAGAGACTAGGCATTATTTCAGCATGTAGTCATCTCGTTTTTATTATAGAAAATAGTTTTGTACTACCTTTGCGTCCATGCTAACTAGGGCTTCCTAAGGTCAGGATGGCTCTGATACCAGCTCTGTGGGGACCCCGGACTAGCTGTCCGAAATACCATGTTATGCATTCAACTCACGATCCCATGATCAGTGCACCGTGAGCACATAACCGAACTGAATATCCAGATTACATCATCCATTACAGTACCGAATACATAAGTCTTACAATAGCGAGGTCACATGACCCAGTCTTACATAAATATCACAACGGGCGAGTTCACAAACACAGCAGCGGATACACGTCAACGTCGTCGGGCCCAAGTCATGCCTTAGACCTACATGCGTCTGACTTGGACAGCGTCCTAGGTCGCATAGTCGTCCTGATATCCTCCATCGTCTTCATATTCCTCCTCATAGTCTTGCCAAGTTAATAGCCAGGGACAAAGCCGTGAGTACATTTGGAATTGTACTCGCAAACCATCACAAAGGGGTGCTAAAGTAAGCTAGCTAAAGGAAACAAGAGAGGAAAGGTAGTTTATCTTGTTGATATAGCATGGACCAGTTTCTCTTGTTGATATAGCATACCGGCACCTCAAATGATGCGGACACTATGGTGTACTTATGACATCCCTATATCTTTGTTGAAGAAGATACTTCAAAAGATAGACTACTCCATCTCTATATCTTTAAAGAAGAGATAGCGTTCCGGCATCTCAGTTGAAACGGGCGCTAGAAGAATCCTATGACATATCTATATCTTTGTTAAATAAGAGTTGCATTCTTCCATCTCAATTGATGGATATGCGAGGGAAAGTCCTATGACATCTCTATATCTTTGTTAAAGAAGAGTTGCATTCTTCCATCTCAATTGATGGACATGCGAGGGAAAGTCCTATGACATCTCTATATCTTTGTTAAAGAAGAGTGGTTCTACAATAAACATTAGGTAAGAGTTCCCCACTTGGTCTTATTTTTCCTCGACCATCTCCATATGGTCGACACACACCCTCTTTCCGTACCCTTCCGGTACATCCAACACAACACTTTCTTTGCAAAGCATTTTTCAAAACAAAACTCAACACAGCTCGGTAACGGCCATTCCAACCGTCCATGACCGCGGACGCGGCTATTCGAATAGTTTCAACTCTGCAGAGTGTGCGCACTTTCACCACAAGAACCAACGAATCCGCCGAAATCATCTCCGGTTCGTCATACGAAGGTATGCGAGTCTCGGATAGTCAGTCATAGTCTTTCGCTTGTCTCCATTGACACAAGTCCTTCCCTGCGGGCTTACCCCTTCCCGACACCCCGGCAGCATACCTCCTTTTGAGCGTATCTCAGGCGCCATGACGGAAGACCCTCAGTAATCGTCCGGCTATCAGTTAAGACAGTGTATTGCCTCCTCCAGAGCGCAACCCGGCGTCGGAGGTCATCGTGACCCTCCCTAGAGAGTTGTGAAGGGTGCTTATGCCAACTTCGACAAACTACAGACTAAGCCCGTGCCCACTTTGGGTGATGTGGCTGCGCTGTATAATTGGTCCGGGCAAGTACAAAGAAACGTGTGTTGTTTTTCCCAAAATCCACCATCACATACACATAATTCCTCCTTCCAACAATTCTGAACAAGATCCCTTTTCTTTCATAAATCATACACTCGGGCAAGGGTAGCTTACCCAAGGTTTTCATAAAACATTTACAACAAGGTAAACCTTGAGGGGTTCCCAACCTATAGTTTCATGAGTTGAACTAGTATTGCTCTTTGGCCGAGATGAGAGTCATCCTGCCATAGAGGGTATAAAAAGGGGTAGTGGGTGGATCATACTTGCTTAAGGTAAGCATGTATTATGACAACACAAGGAGAAAAATACATCTCAGATTTTGTGGTGGTAACTATACAACTTAGATAGTGGAGTATCACTATCCAACATATTCTCCAATATGTTACACGGCATACTCCTCTCAAATTGAGAATACACCAAGATCATGACATTGATACCTCTATACTATAAAGTGAGTGGGTGTGGTGTAAGTTAGTTTCTGGAGATGAAGCATGCTCAAATTGGGCACATAAGATAACCAATGGGAGTAGCACGGCCATGATGCCATATATCTCATAATCACAAGACAAAGGTGGAGTATCACCACTAGGGAGTACCCCACTTGGAAACACACATAGATGACAAAAATAGATAGAATAACACACATAGAATTCAAGGTGCTTTGGACATCAACAAATGACATCCTACTAGACACCAAATCAGAGATCCAAAGATGGCTTGCCTTGGTTGGCTTGTCCCTGGTCCTCCTCAAATCCTTCTCTAAAGTCCTCCCCTTCAACTTCTCCCTCGTTCGTATCTAGCGTCGCAAAAGTAAATGTTGCATACAATCAACATATAACTCAAGAACAAAGATTTAAATAGATGAAAGATGAAAATATGCAGGGGAGTAGTTTGGCAGTAATAAAACATGGTTTGGCCATTTTGATAAACAAAAAGTATCAAAGTCTAATTAAAAACATCAAACTCTAATCCTATCATTTCATGTGACACATATACAATCATAACCAGAAACGAAACATCACTAACAGAGGCTATTGGTATTTTTCCTAGATGCATAGTAACAATATAAGTTCCACACAATTGGATTCATCCAAGAATATTAGTTTTTCAATTTTATGAATTAAGAATACTGACCAGAATACAGTGATCATGTTTAATATATTAAAAATCGCACAAAAATCCTAAAAATACACGGCCAGTGGCATCTGAAGGGTAATTTCATAATGGTTCTAATGCAGTTGGAATCATGTCAATCGGAGCTACCAAACTATTTTTATTAGCAAAACAGTATACTGGCAGATTTCCATTTTTAGTTTCTGTTTTATAAATTTTCAAACAAATAAAAAGGGCGGGAACACCCTGGGCCGTGCGGTGCTGTGCAGATGGGCCGGCCCAGTGGGGCTCTCCGGTGGCCGGTGAAGAAAAAGAAAAAAAAGAAAAAGGCCGGGGGCCCGTGGCGGGCCAGGCAGGCCGACGTGGCCATGCATGCGCCATGCGCCCGCCCGATCTGGATCCGACGGCCTAGATCCGGTGCGCGCTCAATGTCCGCGGCGCTCGCCGGCGCGGAGGGAGAAAGGGGCGGCGCGACGGCTTACCAGCGGCTGGCGGCGGCGTGGCTCGACGTAGGTGGCTTGGCGGCGTGGGTGTGCAGCTCGTGGACGTCCTGGCGAGGCTCGGACACGTCGGCGTCGCCTTGCTTGGCGGCGTCTGCGTCACGGGCGTCGCCGGTGTGTCGTCGGTGTCGTCGCTCCGCTGCAGATCTGCAAAGCAGAGGGCAACGAAGAGGGTCAGAGGTGGTGGGAGGAGGGGCTGGTGAGGCAGGGAGGAGAGGGAGCAGCAGGGGAGTAGCGTCGTCGACGGCTCCTCCTCGTCACCTTCACGGTGACCACGGCGGTGACGGTCGTCAGGTGGTGGTGGCAGCGGCTCGAGCTGCCGCTCGAGCAGCCAGGGAGTGGGAGAGGCAGCTTGGCGGCGTAGTGAGTGGGGAGCTGAAGGGGAGAGGCGTGCCTTTGGTGGGCTTTTATAGGCAGGGAGGGGCGCGGTAGTGGGAGGGGCGGTGGCGACGGCCAACGGGCGTCCAAGGGCTGGCGTCACGCGCTGGCCCCACGGTGACGTCGCCCTGGAGCGTCAGTGATGGGAGGGAGCCGAGGCGGTGCGCGGCAGACGAGGCTTGATGGCGCGTCGAGCGAGGCTCCGTGCCATCATGTCGCTGACTAGGCGTGCGCGCGCATGCGTTTTAGGGCTGGGGCTTTGGCGCGGGAGAGGGGTACTGGTGGCGTTCTGGGCCAAAGAGAGGGGGTGGTGCGGTTTAGGGTTGGGCCAGGGCAAGGGAGAGGGATGGTGGTGTTGTCCACGGCCCGATCCAGGGAAGAAAAGAGAGGGAAGAGAGAAGGGAAAAAGAGAGGGGACGTTTCCCCCTCTTGTCTCTCGGCCAAAACCAAAGAGTGAAAAGAGAGAAGAAAAAGGCAGGGGTGAAAAGAGAGGGGCCATGCCATTGCATGTGCCATGGTGTGACCAAAGTGCATGTGCACAAATTGTTGGAAAGAAAATTTGGGAAAAAAACATAAGGTGGTGGTGTTGGTGTTGATGGTGTAACCCTAGGTGATGAGATGGCATTATCCAATAAAGGGAGGGGAGTGTTCCTCCTTATTAAGATGGTGATGGTCAACAACCAATACTAGGGTTTTTTTGTAGTGAGGAAGAATAATAGTTAGGGTTGGAGTCAACACATGAAGGTTCAAACCCTACTGATTTAAAATGAGGTGCTAAAATATTAACTAAAGTAACTCTCCATTTTAACAATACTAATTAAAATTTTAATATCAAACCACTCATGAACACAATCAAAAACTCTAGCAGTCATAAAATGAAAAGTTTTTGTTGGTCCAAAATTTTAAGTAGAGGTAAAATGCAGGTTCTGAAAAATGGGGTGTTACACGCTCCCCTTGCCGCGCATTGACCAAGTCATTGATTCGACGGCAGGGGCGGAACTTCTGTGTTTTCTTGACGCATATTCCGGGTATCATCAGATCCGGATGAAGAAGTCCGACCAAAAGGTGACCTCGTTCATCACCCCTTTCGGCACTTACTGCTACGTCACCATGCCCTTTGGTTTGAAAAATGCAGGTGCCACCTACCAACGTACGATGCAGCGGTGCCTGAAGGACCAAATTGGCCGGAACGTGCACGCTTACGTCGACGACATCGCGGTCATGACCCGGAAAGGATCCGACTTGATCAGCGACCTCACAGAAACCTTCGAAAATCTCTGTCGGTACAAGATGATGTTGAATCCGCTGAAGTGCGTCTTTGGCGTTCCAGCCGGAAAACTCCTTGGCTTCATCGTCTCTCACAGAGGCATTGAGGTTAACCCGGAAAAAATCAAGGCAATCCTGTGTATCAATAGGCCAACTTGTCTCAAAGATGTGCAACGACTAACTGGTTGTGTCGCAGCAATTAGTAGGTTTGTTAGCCGTCTTGGCGAGAAGGCACTACCTCTGTACAAGCTGCTGAAGAAAACAGACAAATTCGTCTGGGACGCCGCAGCAGACGCAACACTTCAGGGATTGAAGGAAATACTCACCTCTCCACCTATCCTAGCAGCTCCAGAAGAGTTAGAGCCCATGCTCCTTTACCTGGCAGCTACCAACAGGGTCATCAGTCTCGTCATCGTGGTAGAGCGAAAGGAAGAAGGTCACGAATACGGAGTCCAAAGGCTTGTCTATTATATTAGCGAGGTACTGAAGGAATCCAAGCAAAGATATCCTCACTTTCAGAAGCTAGCCTATGGCGTGTTCCTAGGTAGCAGGAAGCTGAGACACTACTTCCAAGAGCACCCAGTAATAGTTGTGAGGAAAGCTCCGATGTCGACGATTCTCAACAACGCTGACACAATAGGACGCACAGCAAAATGGGGCATCGAATTATCCGCCTTCGACATCGCTTACAAAGCTAGGACTGCGGTCAAATCCCAAGTCTTGGCAGATTTCGTCGCAGATTGGACAGAGGCTCCGGATGCAAATCTGGAGACGGAACCAGAAACATGGGTCATGCACTTCGATGGATCCAAGCAGCATCAAGGCTCAGGAGCCGGAGTCACCCTGAAGTCCCCCACCAGAGAAGAATTACATCCTGCAGATTCACTTCGAAGCTACAAATAATATGGCGGAATAGGAGGCTCTACTACACGGCCTGCGCATCGCTAAGGAAATTGGGATCAAGCACATAATTTGCTGCGGAGATTCCGACCTGGTGGCACAACAAGTAGCTGGAACCTGGAACGCCAGAAACTCCGTCATGGCGGCCTACAGAGATGAAGTTGACGAGATCGCCAAGTGCTTCCTCGGATACGAAGTCAAGTACGTCAGGCGAGACGATAACGCAGCGGCAGATATGCTATCCAAGCTCGGATCCGGCAGAAAACCAATTCCGCCTGGTATTTTCCTGGAGCATCTACGGATACCCTCGGTGAAGGGCGCTAACCCGGAGAATCCAGAAGTGGCAGTATCTCCGGCAAAGGAAGTGATGGTCATCATTCCGGCCTGGACGCAGCCTTTCCTGGACTACATCATTGATCAGAAGTTGCCGGAGGACGAGGACCTTGCGTGACAGATCATCAGACGAGCAAGATCCTATACAATCGTTGACGGACAGCTCTACAAACGAAGTGCAACTGGAGTGTTTCTCAAATGCGTCTCCAATCAAGATGGCATTGAAATCCTCAGAGAGATCCACGCAGGGGATTGCGGGCATCACGCCGCCCCCAGGTCCCTCGTTGCCAAAGCTTTTCGGCTTGGAATTTACTGGCTCACAGCTAAAGAAGATGCTGACAAGTTGGTAAAAACCTGCCGAGGTTGTCAGTACTACGCTACTCAACCAAACGCTCCAGCCCAAGAGCTGAAGACCATCCCTATCACCTGGCCGTTCGCGGTCTGGGGGCTTGATATGGTTGGTAAGCTAAAGAAATCATCTCCTGGCGGTTTTGAGTACCTCTTGGTCGCTGTTGACAAGTTCAGTAAGTGGATCGAGGCAAAGCCAGTGAGAAAAGCCGATGGTGCTACAACACTAAAATTTATCTGCAGCCTCGTGACGAGATTCGGCATCCCACACATCATAATCACAGACAATGGCACGAACTTCGCACAAGGAGAACTGAAGGATTACTGCCATGACGTAGGGATCCGGCTTGACCTGGCATCGGTGGCTCACCCACAGTCCAATGGTCAGGTCGGAAGAGCCAACGGACTCATCCTATCCGGAATTAAACCACGCCTTGAAGAACCGATGCGTCGCGCAGCCGGAGCTTGGGCTGAGGAGTTAGATTCCGTCCTGTGGAGTTTACGAACTACCCCTAACAGGTCAACCGGATTCACTCCGTTCTTCCTGGTATACGGATCCGAAGCTGTGCTCCCCTCCGACATCATCCACGACTCACCGCGAGTTTCCGCCTATAATGAAGAAACTGCTGACGAGGCCAGACAGCTATCTGTGGACCTGATCGAAGAAGCTCAGAACTTAGCATACCAACGTTCCACCATTTACCAGCAGAAGCTCCGACGCTACCATAGTCGTCGAGTTCGGAATCGCTCGTTCATGGCCGGAGACTTGGTCCTCCGCCTTCGCCAGGTGAAAGATCATAAGTTGCAATCCCCATGGGAAGGACCCTTCGTCGTTAGCAAAGTGCTTCACAACGGATCGTACTACCTTGTCGATTTCCGAGAGCTAAAGGATAGACCTGCTAATTGGTACCGGAAACGCAAGCGGGAGGATCCGGATGACATTTACGATGAAACATAACGTCCTTGGAACATTGCACAGCTACGTCCTTTCCACACTTAGCATAGAATTACATACCTTGTAATAGTTATACATGATCAATGAAATAAAGCTTTTGGTTCACTCTTCGAGTCTTTTACCTCCTTTACTTGTTCATTTTAGATCGTGTATGTTTTCCAACTAAAACCGCAGAGCTGGATATTTCCGCCTAGGCGTGTATGAAAGTTGTGATTTTCAAAAATCGTCCTTTAGGACGTAAGCTTAAGTTTTCTGGTGGAAATATCTTCTGTTGCAAACTCATGGATTCCTGGTAGCGACTTCCGGCACCTGGGCTGGGGGCTTGTTTCCGCGGTTATTGAAGGACTGCCATTGGGCTTCGTCGCCGCTGGCGAGCGTTTCCGGCTAAAGGTTTTCTGGCTCGTGGAAGGTCAAATGGGCAAGCAGGAAAATATAAAGTCAGCACTTGCTTTCAATAAACGAAACATGCAAATAATACTTAAACGGATAGCAGGATAAGTATTTTCCGCCCATGCATAAGTGTTTCGTTCCTAGCTACTTAAGAATTTAAGTTATATTACAAACCCTCTCGGGGCCAAAATGATGCATTGTTTTTCCATCTTCCCGCAGGAATAAGTTTCTCACTGCTCCTTTGCCGGAGAAGTTTTCGCATCAACATCAGTAGCCGGAGATGCAGCGCCACCTTGGTCCTTGGAGCTTGTCCAGGTGAACTGGCTTCCGGATTGAGCAGGTTTGGACTCCGCCTCGCGTTCCTTGTGAAGCTCAGCTTCAAGGGGCTCGTCGGCTGGAAGAACCACCTTGTCGTAAAATTCATCGTGGCGAATTCTCCGGGCGATGCGAGTATCGTAGCCGCTAACTGCATTCAGTAGTGCGTTAACGTATGCGTCCGACGGAACACCAGTAGTCACTCTGTCGATATCCAGATCCGGGTTGTGCACCAAGCACATGGCCAGGGACATGGCAGCTGCGCCTCGAGCTGAAGACGCTTGCAGATCTACCACCAATTCCGGTAGGATGTCCATCCTGGTGATAAGCTCGCGAACATCACAGCTTCGGCTTTTCTTGATGTTCAAGTTGTGGCAAATTTTCCGGGTAGCGGATATGAGATCCTTGCAGTCATCGCCAGCTAGCTGAACCAGATCGTCCCGGGGGAATTGGCTCCGACACTCCTCGTCATATCCAAGAGGATCTGGGGAAAACAATACCAAATAAGCACAACAGGTTAAGCTTGGCACATACGCTGCTATATACTGGAGACTTACCCAGGACACCGAAGATCAGCCAGTCCCACGACGCCTCCGCTGTCTCCATATATTTCCGGAGCCCACCAAGCTCCTTTTGTTGCTTCTTGATGGTGTCGCTGTCAGTTTTTCTTTCTAACTGGAACTCACCCTCCTTTTGGATGAGCTCCGAGTTCTTCTCAGCAAGTTTCTTCTCCGCCTCTGCGAGTTTCGCCTCAAGATTTTTCTGGGAGGCACGCAGAGTTTTCAGTTCGGAGGAGGCTGCAGCGAGGGACGAGGAGGCACCTACTCAAAGATATGTAAAACATCAAGTTTGAGATGCGGAACATAACCTACAGGCACCAAAGAGTCGGAAACCAACCTTGGGCTTCTGCCAGCTGCTTCTTCAAATCCGCATTCTCCGTTTGGAAATGTTGGATCTTTTCCGCCTGGCTGATGGTAACGCGGCGCTGAAGCGCAATGTTCTTGTGCAGCTCGTAATGCAGAGCCTTCTGTTCCTGAAAATCCGGTCAGTGCTGGAGTAAGTTCCACAAGTATTTTATGGTTAAGTCTTTCTAAAGCATTGTTGCTGGAAATCTATCCGCCATAATGCTTGGGGGCTACCGCGGCATTTAAATCTTCCTTCAGTTTGAGTTTTCACTAAGTATTCAGACGCTAACTACACTAGTTTCCGCCTAAATACTTGGGGGCTACTGGGGAGTTACCTTTTGCTTGCAAACAAGCTTGTCGAAGAACTGGACAACATCTTTTTTGAACTCATGGATCTCCGACGTCTCGACGTCTGGTTTACCCCAGGCATTGTTCAGCATAGCGTTGAGCAGATCTTGCTCCAGCTCCCATTTTTCCGCCTCTGTTAGTTTGTTAAAAAACTTTGTGGCATAGGCTTTAGGGGTGGAGGTAAGGTCAGCCGGATCTCCAAAATTCTTGGGGAAAACGACCATATCACCAGTTGCAGCTTCAGCTTTGCCGGAGGAATTGACTTCTGCTTCCTCACGGCCTTGTCCTTCAGTTTCGTCTTGAACGGGGCCCTTGCCGCCGGAACTTTCTCCACCCGCTTTGTCGCTACTAACCGGAATTATTTCTAGTGGAGTGGATGGGGCAGGAGCAGGAGATTGATCTGCGGGAGGAGGAGATGGCTGTGGGGTAGCTTGGGGAGCGCTTGGCGGAGCTGGCGTCGAGGGACCAACGGCAGGGGATTTTATGCATATACTTTGTAATGGGATCTTGAACGTTGGTCCGCGCGGTGGTTGAACTCGGATTCCTGCAAGCGAGCAAAGGAAAAATATAAGTAACACAGCTTACCAAGATAAAAGACGCACGGTACTCGGAAACTTACGTCGCGCCCGGAATGTTGGGACGCGAGTGCCTTCCTGCTGTCGACAACAGCTTGAGGCGCTCGCGCTCCGCCTTCTTGGAATTGAGCGGAGGCGGCTTGGTCACCTTGGGTTTCTTGGCGGAAGCCTCGCCGCTAGCTCCGGCTTCGGAGCCGGAAGCTTTGGCGCGGGAACGCTTCGAAGGTCAAGGGGCAGCCTTTCGGGGCGCTCGCTCCTCTTCCTCCTCAGGGTCCTCCGGATCCTCCTCCGCCGAGTCACCGCTGACAGGAACTCGGAGTATGTTGCGCAAATTCTCCTCCGCCAAAGTATCGAGCTGCGAGGAAGGTTAGCAAAACAAGTTAAAACGCACTGAAGATATGAGAAGTTGAAAAACGGTGAAGGGGCATGTGCTTACCGGAGGACACTGGCCGTGCGTGTTGATGTCCTTGATTAGTTCCGGGATTGGTTGTCCCCGGCCTATCTTCACCAACGTCTTGAATCTCCTTTTGAGAGAGTCAGCCGGAATATCGTGGCGCGTTACCGGGAGAAGATCGTCCGCCCCAGTATACGCGCACATCAGGCGTGCGTTATAGCGCAGAGGCTGGATTCTCCGGGAAAACCAGCTAAGTGTCAGCTGAGCTCCGGTTAGTCCATCGTGAACCAACCAGGAAATCCTCCGAGCTGCTTTCTCCAGTATCGGAGTCCGGGCGAGCGAGGGGATGAAGCTCCAGCTAGCCAGTTCTTCTGGAGGCTTGTTGGTGAAGGCAGGAAGTCCGTCGTGAACGTTCGGAACTAATGCGTTCTTCACGTAGAACCATCCGGCATTCCAGTAACGGACGGACTCGTGGGAATCGTGAGGCGGATACATGCGGCCGGAGCAGAGCATAAATGTCATACTCCCACAGTTCAACATGGCTTTGTCTTTCGTCTCTTTCTTCACTCGGAAGAAAAATTGCCACAATGTGACACTTGGTCGGATCCCAAGATGCCCTTCGCAGAGAGTTGCGAAGTTGGAGAGAAGGAGGTACGAGTTTGGGCAGATGTTGTGGGGTTGGAGCCCGTACGTGTCGAGGACGGAGAAGAAAAACTCCGAACAGGGGAGCGATAGACCACGCTCAACCCATGCCTTGGTCATGACTCGTTCGTCCGCTTCGGGTTTGGGAACGTCGGAGTCGCGCATGAAGCTCCAGTACTCGGAGATCATGCCCTCATTCTGGAGCTCTCTAAGCTCCGCGTCAGTGGTCTCGCAGGGCCACCATTTACCTCTCACGCCTTCGCGAATCCGGGCCTTGGATGCCTTCTAGTTTTCCGACTCCTGGACCTTGGCTGCCATTCTAGCTTGGCCTTGAAGTTCTTCTTGGAGCTCTTGTGCGGTTGGAATCCGGCCTAATATGGTACTGGAAGAGGTGGAGAATGGTTGAGCAAGCCTAATGTCGGAAACGTATGGTGGCAGATATGAAATGGGATCCAGACAGATTGGTTCTACAGTGCTGGGTTCCGGGCTACTCGGAGAACTACCAGTACAATGTGGTGAACCATGCGGCATGCTTCCGGCTGCACCCATGCAAACTAGTTGAGTAACCGGAATCTACACTAAGTCTACTTCTTCTTCTACAAGGCCGGTGCACGTACCGTTAATGATGCGGCGGATCGGCGAGGCTCCGGTGAGATGAAGGTTGATACGCGTGATGCACACGTCCGTTGGGAACCCCAAGAGGAAGGTGTGATGCGCACAGCAGTAAGTTTTCCCCCAGAAAGAAACCAAGGTTTATCGAACCAGTAGGAGTCAAGGGCCACGTGAAGGTCGTTGGTGACGGAGTGTAGTGCGGCGCAACACCAGGGATTCCGGCGCCAACGTGGAACCTGCACAACACAATCAAAATACTTTGCCCCAACATAACAGTGAGGTTGTCAATCTCACCGGCTTGCTGTAAACAAAGGATTAAATGTATAGTGTGGAAGGTGATGTTTGCTTGTAGAAAACAGTAGAGAACAATGATTGCAGTAGATTGTATTCAGATGTAAAGAATGGACCGGGGTCCACAGTTCACTAGTGGTGTCTCTCCCATAAGATAAATAGCATGTTGGGTGAACAAATTACAGTTGGGCAATTGACAAATAGAGATGTATACATATCATGATGATTACTATGAGATTTAATCAGGGCATTACGACAAAGTACATAGACCGCTATCCAGCATGCATCTATGCCTAAAAAGTCCACCTTCGGGTTAGCATCCGCACCCCTTCCAGTATTAAGTTGCAAACAACAGACAATTGCATTAAGTATGGTGCGTAATGTAATCAACACAAATATCCTTAGACAAAGCATTGATGTTTTATCCCTAGTGGCAACAGCACATTGATACGTCTCAAACGTATCTATAATTTCTTATGTTCCATGCTACTTTATTGATGATACTCACATGTTTTATACACATTATATGTCATTATTATGCATTTTCCGGCACTAACCTATTGACGAGATGCCGAAGAGCCAGTTGCTGTTTTCTGCTGTTTTTTGTTTCAGAAATCCTAGTAAGGAAATATTCTCGGAATTGGACGAAATCAATGCCCAGGGTCCTATTTTTTCCACGAAGCTTCCAGAAGTCCGAAGAGGAAACAAAGTGGGGCCACGAGGTGGCGACACACTAGGGCGGCGCGGCCCAAGCCCTGGCCGCGCCGGCCTGTTGTGTGGGCCCCTCGTGACTCTTCCTGACCTACCCTTCCGCCTACATATAGTCTTCGTCGCGAAACCCCCAGTACCGAGAGCCACGATACGGAAAACCTTACAGAGACGCCACCGCCGCCAATCCCATCTCGGGGGATTCAGGAGATCGCCTCGGGCACCCTGCCGGAGAGGGGAATCATCTCCCGGAGGTCTCTTCATCGCCATGATCACCTCCGGATCGATGTGTGAGTAGTTCACCCCTGGACTATGGGTCCATAGCAGTAGCTAGATGGTCGTCTTCTCCTCATTGTGCTATCATGTTAGATCTTGTGAGCTGCCTATCATGATCAAGATCATCTATTTGTAATGCTACATGTTGTGTTTGTTGGGATCCGATGAATATTGAATACTATCTCAAGTTGATTATCAATCTATCATATATGTTATTTATGTTCTTGCATGCTCTCCGTTGCTAGTAGAGGCTCTGGCCAAGTTGATACTTGTGACTCCAAGAGGGAGTATTTATGCTCGATAGTGGGTTCATGCCTCCATTAAATCTGGGAGGACGATGAAAGTTTTAAGGTTGTGGATGTGCTGTTGCCACTAGGGATAAAACATCGATGCTTTGTCTAAGGATATTTGTGTTGATTACATTACGCACCATACTTAATGCAATTGTCTGTTGTTTACAACTTAATACCGGAAGGGGTTCGGATGATAACCTGAAAGTGGACTTTTTAGGCATAGATGCATGCTGGATAGCGGTCTATGTACTTTGTCGTAATGCCCTGATTGAATCTCATAGTACTCATCATGATATATGTATGTGCATTGTTATGCCTTCTTTATTTGTCAATTACCCAACTGTAATTTGTTCACCCAACATCTGTTTATCTTATGGGAGAGACACCACTAGTGATCTGTGGACCCCGGTCCTATTCTTTACATCTGAAATACAATCTACTGCAATTGTTCTTTACTGTTCTTCGCAAACAATCATCATCATCCACACTATACATCTAATCCTTTGTTACAGCAAGCCGGTGAGATTTACAACCTCACTGTTACGTTGGGGCAAAGTACTGTGATTGTGTTGTGCAGGTTCCACGTTGGCGCCGGAATCCCTGGTGTTGCGCCGCACTACGCTCCGCCATCGACAACCTTCAACGTGCTTCTTGGCTCCTACTGGTTCGATAAACCTTGGTTTCTTACTGAGGGAAACTTGCTGCTGTGCGCATCACACCTTCCTCTTGGGGTTCCCAACGGACGTGTCAACTACACGCATCAAGCAAATTTCTGGCGCCGTTGCCGGGGAGATCAAGACACGCTGCAAGGGGAGTCTCCATTTCCAGTCTCTTTACTTTGTTTTTGTCTTGCTTTGCTTTACTTTATTTTACTACTTTGTTTGCTGCACTAAAACAAAACACACAAAAATTAGTTGCTAGTTTTTATTTATTTACTGTCTTGTTCTCCATATCAAAAACACAAAAAAATTAGTTACCTGCATTTACTTTATTTAGTTTGCTTTAGTTACTACTGCTAAAATGAATACTCCTGAGAACACTAAGTTGAGTGATTTCACTAGTTAGGCTTAATGGAAAACAACAAAAATATTAGAGATCTTTATAGTATTTATCTTGAACTAGGACATGATGTGTTTGAAGAGAGAATTAAAAAACCCATGGAACTTTATATGCATGCTAATGGGAATGTTATTAGTCTGAATGCTTTGAACACTATTGTTGCTAATGCTATGGAAAATTCTAAGCTTGGGGAAGCTGGCTTTGATGAGCATGATATTTTTAGTCCCCCAAGCATTGAGGAGAAAATTTTCTTTGATGATACTTTGCCTCCTATTTATGATGATTATAATGATAGTGGTCTTTTGGTGCCGCCTACTATGGAGAGTAAATTTTATTATGATTATACTATGCCTCCTACACTTTATGAGAATAATAATGATAGCTACTTTGTTGAATTTGCTCCCACTACAACTAATAAAATTGATTATGCTTATGTGGAGAGTAACAATTTTATGCATGTAGCTCATGATAAGAATGTTTCATTTGATAGTTATATTGTTGAGTTTGTTCATGATGCTACTGAAAATCTTTATGAGAGAGGGAAACATGGTTATATGCATCTTAATAATATTAAGTTTCCCCTCTTTGTGCTGAAAATCTTGAAGTTACACTTGTTTTATCTTTCTATGCTTGTTGCATTATGCTTACATGACTTGTTTATTTACAAGATTCCTTTTCATAGGAAGTGGTTTAGACTTAAAAGTGTTTCTAATTTCCTTCTTGATGCTCTCTTTTGCTTCAACTCTTATTTCTTGGGAGTGCATCATTAAAATTGCTGAGCCCATCTTAATGGCTATAAAGAAAGAACTTCTTGGGAGATAACCCATGTGTTTATTTTGCTACTGTTTTGTTGAGTCTTGGAAGTTGTTACTACTGTAGCAACCTCTCCTTATCTTTATTTTATTGCATTGTTGTGCCAAGTAAAGTCTTTGATAGTAAAGTCAATACTAGATTTGGATTACTGCGCAGAAACAGATTTCTTGCTGTCACGAATTTGGGTATCGTTCTCTGTAGGTAACTCAGAAAAATCTGCCAATTTACGTGCGAGATCCTCAGATATGTACGCAACTTTCATTCAATTTGAGCATTTTCATCTGAGCAAGTTAAGTGCCTCTGTAAAATTCGTCTTTACGGACTGTTCTGTTTTGACAGATTCTGCCTTTTATTTCGCATTGCCTGTTTTGCTATGTTTGATGGATTTCTTTGTTCCATTAACTTTCAGTAGCTTTGTGTAATGTCCAGAAGTGTTAAGAATGATTATGTCACCTCTGAATATATGAATTATGCACTGACCCTCTAATGAGTTTGTTTTGAGTTTGGTGTGGAGGAAGTTTTCAAGGGTCAAGAGAGGAGGATGATACAATATGATCAAGAAGAGTGAAAAGTCAAATCTTGGGGATGCCCCCGTGGTTCATCCCTGCATATTTTAAGAAGACCCAAGCATCTAAGCTTGGGGATGCCCAAGGCATTGATGACCCACAAGTATAGGGGGTGTATCGTAGTATTTTCGATAAGTAAGAATGTCGATCCCAACGAGGAGCAGAAGGTGTTGACAAGCAGTTTCGATGAAGGATTCACTGTAAATGCTCACAGACAAGTATTCAGAGGGGTTTGATGTAACAGTTGAATAAAGTACGAGTAAGTAAAGTGCGAGAGTAACAATTGCAGCGAGTGGCCCAATCCTTTTTAGCACAAAGGACAAGCCGGTTTGTTTACTTATAATGACCAAACGTTCTCGAGGACACACGGGATTTTAGTCTAGTGCTTTCGCTACATACGGCTAATTAATCTTCATTGTTATGATAAGTGTTGTGTGGGTGAACCTATGCTAATGTACCGCCCTTCCTAGGACTAATACATACTTGTGATTATACCCCTTGCAAGCATCCGCAACTACAAGAAAGTAATTAAGAATAAATCTAACCACAGCCTTAAACTCTGAGATCCTGCTATCCCTCCTGCATCGATATACCAACGGGGGTTTAGGTTTCTGTCACTCCGGCAACCCCGCAATTAGCAAACGAATACAAGATGCATTCCCCTAGGCCCATAAATGGTGAAGTGTCATGTAGTCAACGTTCACATGACACCACTAGAAGAATAACACCACAACTTAAATATCATACCATTGAATATTACTCAACCATAGTTCACTACTAACATTTAGACTTCACCCATGTCCTCAAGAACTAAACGAACTACTCACGAGACATCATATGGAACATGATCAGAGGTGATATGATGATGAATAACAATCTGAACATAAACTTGGTTCAATGGTTTCACTCAATAGCATCAACAACAAGTAGAGATCGATACCGGGAGAGTTTCCCCTATCAAACAATCAAGATCAAACCCAAATTGCTACGGTGATGACGGTGTCCAGCGGTGGAGACGGTGGTGATGATGGTGTAGATGATGATGATGGTGATGGAGATGATGTCCAGCTCGATGACGGTGACGATGGCGTCGATTTCCCCCTCCCGGAGGGAATTTCCCCGGCGGATTCCTGCCCACCGGAGAGCTCTTTTCTCTCTGGTGTTCTCCGCCCGCGCAGGCGGCTGTAACTCTTCGTGAGGTACCCTCTCGTGGCTTAGGTTTTCGGGACGAAGGATTTCGCGAAGAAAAGGAGGCGAAAGGGGTCGTGGGCCCCCAAACCACATGGCGGCGCGGCCGTGCCATGGGCCGCGCCGCCCTAGGGTGTGGGCCCACCACGGGTCCTCCCGGCTCCTCCTTCCGGCTTCCTTCGTCATCTTGAAAAATAGGATTTTTGGTATAATTTCCTTCCACAGTTGATCTTCCGAAATATCGCGTTCTGACGGTGCTTTTTCCAGCAGAATCCTGGCTCCGGTGCTTGATCCTCCAATAATGATGAAACATGCAAAATAGATGAAATAACATAAGTATTGTGTCCCAATATGAAATATATCAATGAATAACAGCAAATTATGATATAAAATAGTGATGCAAATTGGACGTATCAACTCCCCCCAAGCTTAGACTTCGCTTGTCCCCAAGCGAAACTGAGCTCGATAGACAGGACCACATGTTTATGGAGTGAAGAGTCGATAAATGAAATACGGACAAGAAGCATCATATTCATTCACACAAGACATTATAGTAAACAACCTCTTATAACTCAACTTGAAACAAGTATAAGGTAATCACAAGTAAAGGTGCATAAGAAATCATAATTGGTGATGGCAAATTTCGTTCTTGGTCAGAGAACAATTAACAGATTATATTTATCTCATTGAGCAGCGCTCTCATGTTAAAGTTTATAAGGCACAACTTGCATACTCAATCATAATGGTCTCTTCATAATCATTGATAACGTGCAAAGCTATATTCATTCAGATAAAACTTGTACTAAACAAGGAAGAATAAAAGACATGATGAAGCAAATCACAATATAATGGTTTGATCACAACTACTCAAATGCTTGCTTGAGATGGAGGGAAATAGGTTTACTGACTCAACATAAAGTAAAAGACAGGCCCTTCGCAGAGGGAAGCAGGGATTAAATCATGTGCTAGAGCTTTTTCAGTTTTGCAATCATATAAAGAGAATAAAAGTAACATTTTGAGAGGTGTTTGTTGTTGTCAACGACAGGTAGCGGGTACTCTAACCCCCTTGCCAAACAACCTCCAAAGAGCGGCTCCCATATTATTTTCATTTTGTGTGGCACTCCTTCCAACCTTTTCTTTCACAAACCATGGCTAACCGAATCCTCGGGTGCCTGCCAACAATCTCATACCATGAAGGAGTGCCTTTTTATCTTAGCTTTATTATGATGATGACACTCCCCCCAACCTTTGCTTACATAAGCCATGGCTAACCGAATCCTTCGGGTGCCGTCCATCAATCACATACCATGGAGGAGTGTCTATTTAGTTTAATTAATTTGGGACTGGGAATCCCATTGCCAGCTCTTTTTGCAAAATTATTGGATAAGCGGATGAAGCCACTAGTCCATTGGTGGAAGTTGCCCAACAAGATTGAAAGATAAAACACCACATACTTCCTCATGAGCTATGAAACATTGGCACAAATAAGAGATACTAAGTTTTGAATTGTTTAAAGGTAGCACATAAAGTATTTACTTGGAATGGCAGAAAATACCATGTAGTAGGTAGGTATGGTGGACACAAATGGCATAGGTTTGGGTTAAGGTTTGGATGCACGAGAAGTATTCCCTCTCAGTACAGGTCTTTGGCTAGCAAGGTTAATTAGCAAGCATAAGAGTCGAGGGAAACAAACAAATATACATGTGATAGAAACAATCATGCATCTTCCTTGTAAGCACAAACAATTTTAATCTTCAGAATAATAAGCTATGAGCTAACAAGAAAGAAAGACAATGAAACATCTACATGTATTTCTCTTTTCTATTTAAACCTCAAAGTGTTGTTGCTATTGACCAATGCTAAGTTTGCCAAAACCAAATAGATTTATTCAATGCTCCCAAAGTGATACCAATACTAACAACAAAGTAAATCATATAATAGAGATTGCAAACTAGAATAAGATGTGCAATATGTAAATGATAAAACTTCTCATTAATATTCCATAACGATAACTCACACCAAGGGATACATAGATAACCAACTAAAGGAGAGATACTTCCAAACGCAACCCATCTTATATGATAACTTCCCTACTCATGATATGACACTACTTGACAATAAAAGTAAAAGGTAGTGATAATGTGATACCGCGGCACTCCCCCAAGCTTGGAACAAACCAAGGGGATGCCAATACCGATGATGAATTACTCCTTCGGCGATGGTGGTGAAGAATTCCTGACAAGCTTCTCAATAAGCTCCTGAAGCTCATCAATCCTGTATATGAGATTGCGAATCATCTCTGAATTGTGCTCGACGCGGTTAAGGAGTCTGTCCGACGGCGAGTCCCAGCTCTTGGAGTTATTTCCCCACTCTTCAGCCTCAGGCTCCTTTTCTCCTGCAGTGTTAGAACGATCTATATCCCACTGGCTAGGCAATGCTGCCTTTGGAGTCCCTTCAATTTGATTATTGAAAATTAGATTGTGGAAGGGATGGTGAATGCCTGATAGAGATGTTTTCGAAGCTAGGTAATGACGTGGAACCCCTCCTCCAGTGCGAATTCTTGCGCTCTTGTTTGCACTAAAAGGGTTGTCCACCACCTTGATGCTTGCGATGGTAGCACGCGGGTGTGCGCGCGAATCTTCCTCCCCCTCTTCTTCATCCTCTTCCTTGACGTCCTTGTCTTCCTCTTTCCACCCAAGATCTCGATCATCTTCATCCGGAAACTCCTTGCCCTTGTTCTTGGAGACCATGGTGCTTCTAGACCGAAAACAGATCCTGGCAGAAACAGCTCGAAACAAAACACGTCGAGAACACGATATACGGACCTCCGAGTGCAGGGGATTATATAGCAAAAATTTTCTCGACAAAAGGAAAGTACCAGATCGAACCAGAGTCGGAAAGGGGTGACGGGGCGGCCAAACCATAGGGCGGCGCGGGCCCAGGCTTGGCCGCGCCGGCCTATGGTGGCGCCCCCTCGTGCGTCCTTTCCACTCCGTTTCGAACTCGTAATTTTTCATATTTTCCAAAAATAGCGAAAATATTGTTCGGAAAGTAAATTGCGTACTTTTCATTACCAGTACTGTTACCTATTCAAAGTCGAGTTCTGGCGGACTGTCAATTTGCCCTTTGATGAAAGCCTCCGGTGTTTCCACTTGAATAATATCAACATCAACATTATAGGAATCACCTGAGATATAATGCTTGAGTCTTTGTCCATTCACCACTTGCGTAGCATTGCCTTGGAGAGAGCTAATTTTGATTGCTCTGAACGATACACCTCCTCGACAACATATGGTCCTTCCCATTTCGAGAGTAATTTCCCGCAAAGAATGCGAGACGAGACCGATACAATAGGACTTTATCCCCAATATTAAATTCTCTTTTGATAATCCTCCTATCATGCCATTTTTTAACTTTCTCTTTAAAGAGTTTAGCATTTTCATAAGCTTCACTTCTCCATTCATCTAGAGAACTTAATTGCAGCAACCTCTTATCACCGGCAAGTTTAGGATCTTTATTTAATTCTCTAACAGCCCAATAAGCTTTGTGCTCTAGTTCTAAAGGTAAATGACAAGCTTTCCCATAAACCATTTTATAAGGTGACATTCCCATGGGATTTTTGTAAGCAGTTCTATAAGCCCAAAGTGCATCCTTCAATTTACTAGCCCAATTCTTTCTAGTTTTATTAACGGTCTTTCCCAAAATAGATTTAATCTCTCTATTTGATAATTCTACTTGACCACTAGTTTGAGGATGATAAGCGGAAGCAATTCTATGATTAATACCATACTTAGCAAGAGTTTTTCTAAAACCTCCATGAATAAAATGAGAACCTCCATCAGTCATAATATATCTAGGTACTCCAAATCTAGGAAAAATAATATCTAAAAGCATTCTTAAAGAGGTCTCACCATCAGCACTTTTTGTAGGTATAGCTTCCACCCATTTAGTAACATAATCAACAGCAACAAGTATATGAGTGTTACCTTCTGAAGACGGAAAAGGTCCCATGAAGTCAAATCCCCAACAATCAAACGGTTCAATAACAAGAGTATAATTCATAGGCATTTCATTACGTCTGGAGATATTACCAACCCGTTGGCATTCATCACAAGATAAAATAAACTTTCTCGCATCTTTGAAGAGAGTTGGCCAATAAAAACCTGATTGTAAAACCTTTTGCGCGGTTCTTTCTCCGGCGTGATGTCCTCCATAAGCACTACCATGACATTTACTCAATATCTCTTGTTGTTCATATTCGGGAACACATCTTCGCATAATTCCATCCACTCCTTCTTTATATAAGTGTGGGTCATCCCAGAAATAATGCCTCAAGTCATAAAAGAACTTCCTCCTTTGCTGAGCTGAAAAGGTTGGAGGCAAGTACTTGGAAACAATAAAGTTAGCATAATCAGGATACCAAGGACTGTCTCGCGAGCTCACCTTTATTACAGCCAATTGTTCATTTGGAAAACTATCATTAACAGGAACAGGATCATAAGCAATATTTTCCAATCTAGACAAATTATCAGCAACAGGATTATCAGCACCTTTCCTATCTACAATATGTAAATCAAATTCTTGCAAAAGAAGTACCCATCTAATAAGCCTAGGCTTAGCATCTTTCTTTGTCATAAGGTATCTAATTGCAGCATGATCAGTATGAATAGTAACTTTTGAATCAACAATATAAGATCTAAATTTATCGCACGCAAAGACTACAGCTAATAATTCTTTTTCAGTTGTAGCATAATTTCTTTGAGCAGCATCAAGAGTTTTACTAGCATAATGAATAACATTCAGTTTTTTATCTACTCGCTGTCCAAGAACAACGCCTACAGCAAAATCACTAGCATCACACATAATCTCAAAGGGTAAGTTCCAATCAGGAGGTTCAACTATAGGAGCAGTTGTTAAGGCTTTCTTAAGAGTTTCAAAAGCTTCCTTACAATCATCATCAAAAACAAATGGTACATCTTTTTGAAGAAGATTAGTAAGAGGCTTTGAAATCTTTGAGAAATCTTTAATAAATCTCCTATAAAACCCAGCATGACCAAGAATACTACGAATACCTTTAACATCCCTCGGATAGGGCATCTTCTCAATTGCTTCAACTTTAGCTCTATCAACTTCAATACCTCTCTCAGAAATTTTATGTCCCAATACAATTCCTTCATTAACCATAAAGTGGCATTTCTCCCAATTAAGAACAAGGTTAGTTTCTTCACATCTCTGCAAAACTTTATCAAGGTTTCGCAAGCAACTATCAAAAGAATTCCCATAGACGGAAAAATCATCCATGAATACCTCTACAATACTTTCACAAAAACCATGAAAAATAGCAGACATGCATCTTTGAAAAGTAGCAGGAGCATTACATAAACCAAAAGGCATGCGTCTATAAGCATAAGTTCCATAGGGACAAGTAAAAGTGGTTTTCTCTTGATCTTTAGCTTTAACAGCAATTTGTGAAAACCCAGAATAACCATCAAGAAAGCAAAAATGAGTATTTTTAGACAATCTTTCTAGCATTTGATCAATAAATGGTAAAGGGTAATGATCTTTCTTAGTAACTTTATTAACTTTTCGAAAATCAATGCACATTCTATACCCTACAACTACTCTTTGAGGGATGAGCTCATCATTATCATTAGGCACAATAGTCATTCCTCCTTTCTTGGGAACGCAATGCACAGGACTAACCCATCTACTATCAGCAATAGGATATATAATACCTGCTTCAAGAAGTCTTAATACCTCATTCCTTACCACTTCCTTCATCTTCGGAATTAGACGACGCTGATGTTCAACAACAGGCTTTGCATCATCTTCCATATTAATAGCATGTTGGCAAATAGAAGGAGAAATCCCTTTTAAATCATCAAGAGTGTAGCCAATAGCTCCTCGGTGCTTCTTCAATATTTCCATTAACCTTTCTTCTTCAATCTCTGAAAGCTTAGAACTAATAATAACAGGATATATTTTCTTATCATCAATATGAGCATATTTAAGATTATCAGGCAAAGGCTTTAAATCAAAAATAGGATCTTCCTTAGGTGGCGGTGTTGTACCCAAATCTTCCACCGGTAAATCGTGCTTGAGAATAGGTTGGCGAAGAAAAATTTCCTCAAGCTCATCTCTTTCTTTCCTAAAAACTTCACTCTCGCTATCCTCCAAATGTTGCTGCAAAGGATTGTTAGGAACAAGAACAATAGATGCACATTGCTCCATTTTAAAATCATTACTAGGCAAGTCAGCTTTATAAGGAGTTTTGGTAAATTTAGAGAAGTTAAACTCATAAGATTCACCAGCAAATTTAGTCAAAATTTTCTCTTTCTTGCAATCTATAATAGCTCCACAAGTATTTAGAAAAGGTCTACCAAAAATAATAGGACAATAATCACTAGCAGCAGAACCAAGTACCAAAAAGTCAGCAGGATATTTAATCTTACCGCATAAAACTTCCACATCTCGAACAATACCAATTGGAGAAATAGTTTCTCTATTAGCCAGCTGAATAACCACATCAATATCTTCAAGTTCACAAGAATCAATTTCGTGCATAATCTCAGTGTAAAGCTCATAAGGAATAGCACTAACACTTGCACCAATATCACATAATCCATAATAGCAATGATCACCAATTCTAACAGATAGCATAGGAACACTAGCTTGTTTGGGTTTATTAGGATGTGAAACAATATTAGAAGCATCTTCACAGAAAATAATATGACCATCCTCCACATTTTCAGTCACAAGATCTTTAACTATTGCAACAAAGGTTCAACTTTTATTTGTTCTTCAGGTTCTACAGGTTTCTTTTCACTTTTATGAACCGCACTATTTATAACAGAGTACTCCTTCATTTTAGCAGGGAAAGGAGTTTTTTCAATATAAGCTTCAGGAATAACATGATCAGCAGTTTCAACTACAACGCATTTATTAATAGATGAATCAATTTTATCTTTATACGGTTCATGATACTTATCAAAATTCTTCTTTGGCAATTCATAATGAGAGGCAAAAGCTTTATAAAGATTTGCAGCAACTTGAGAATCAAGACCATATGTAGCACTCATATTACGAAATTTATCAGTATCCATAAAAGCTTCAATGCATTTATAATCATAAATTATACCTGATTCTCTATCCTTGTCGTTCTCCCAACCTTCAGTATTTTCTTGGATCCGATCAAGAAGGTCCCTTTTAAACTCTTCTTTGTTGCGTGTAAATGATCGAGGAACAAGAAGTATCCAGCAAGGTCTTGTCTTGAAAAGAAAGTCTTGCATAGAAATTATCAATAATAACATTACCAGGAAGCTCATGAATGGGGCATTTGAGCATTAAAGACTTCAATCTCCCCCAAGCTTGGGCAATACTCTCTCCATCATGAGGCCAAAAATTATATATGCGATTCTGATCCTTATGAATTTCACTTGGAGGATAGAACTTAGAATAAAATCGGGGCACAATATCATTCCATTCAAGAGAATCCCCATTATCCAGTAATTTATACCAATGCGCCGCCTTACCGGACAGCGATAAAGAGAATAGTTTCTTCCTCACTTCATCCATAGCAATACCTGCACATTTGAATAACCCGCATAATTCATGCAAAAACAGTAAATGATCACCAGGATGGACAGTTCCATCCCCTTCATAGCGGTTATCCATAACACGTTCAATAATTTTCATAGGTATTTTATATGGTATCACTTCCTCACCTGGCGCCTCATCTACTACCGTTGCAGTAGTAGTAGATTTCCCAAATAAAAATTGAAGAGAAGATCTCTCCATAATGACTTATAGCAGCAGGCAGAAATAAAATCAGCACAACAGTAAAGGTTTTCCTTACCAATTCCACTTACCAATAGCGCTTCGCTCCCCGGCAACGGCGCGGAAAATAGTCTTGATGACCCACAAGTATAGGGGGTGTATCGTAGTATTTTCGATAAGTAAGAATGTCGATCCCAACGAGGAGCAGAAGGTGTTGACAAGCAGTTTCGATGAAGGATTCACTGTAAATGCTCACAGACAAGTATTCAGGGGGGTTTGATGTAACAGTTGAATAAAGTACGAGTAAGTAAAGTGCGAGAGTAACAATTGCAGCGAGTGGCCCAATCCTTTTTAGCACAAAGGACAAGCCGGTTTGTTTACTTATAATGACCAAACGTTCTCGAGGACACACGGGATTTTAGTCTAGTGCTTTCGCTACATACGGCTAATTAATCTTCATTGTTATGATAAGTGTTGTGTGGGTGAACCTATGCTAATGTACCGCCCTTCCTAGGACTAATACATACTTGTGATTATACCCCTTGCAAGCATCCGCAACTACAAGAAAGTAATTAAGAATAAATCTAACCACAGCCTTAAACTCTGAGATCCTGCTATCCCTCCTGCATCGATATACCAACGGGGGTTTAGGTTTCTGTCACTCCGGCAACCCCGCAATTAGCAAACGAATACAAGATGCATTCCCCTAGGCCCATAAATGGTGAAGTGTCATGTAGTCGACGTTCACATGACACCACTAGAAGAATAACACCACAACTTAAATATCATACCATTGAATATTACTCAACCATAGTTCACTACTAACATTTAGACTTCACCCATGTCCTCAAGAACTAAACGAACTACTCACGAGACATCATATGGAACATGATCAGAGGTGATATGATGATGAATAACAATCTGAACATAAACTTGGTTCAATGGTTTCACTCAATAGCATCAACAACAAGTAGAGATCGATACCGGGAGAGTTTCCCCTATCAAACAATCAAGATCAAACCCAAATTGCTACGGTGATGACGGTGTCCAGCGGTGGAGACGGTGGTGATGATGGTGTAGATGATGATGATGGTGATGGAGATGATGTCCAGCTCGATGACGGTGACGATGGCGTCGATTTCCCCCTCCCGGAGGGAATTTCCCCGATGGATTCCTGCCCACCGGAGAGCTCTTTTCTCTCTGGTGTTCTCCGCCCCGCAGAGGCGGCTGTAACTCTTCGTGAGGTACCCTCTGTGGCTTAGGTTTTCGGGACGAAGGATTTCGTGAAGAAAAGGAGGCGAAAGGGGTTGTGGGCCCCCCAAACCACATGGCGGCGCGGCCAGGCCATGGGCCGCGCCGCCCTAGGGTGTGGGCCCACCCTGGGTCCTCCTGGCTCCTCCTTCTGGCTTCCTTCGTCATCTTGAAAAATAGGATTTTTGGTATAATTTCCTTCCACAGTTGATCTTCCGAAATATCGCGTTCTGACGGTGCTTTTTCCAGCAGAATCCTGGCTCCGGTGCTTGATCCTCCAATAATGATGAAACATGCAAAATAGATGAAATAACATAAGTATTGTGTCCCAATATGAAATATATCAATGAATAACAGCAAATTATGATATAAAATAGTGATGCAAATTGGACGTATCAGGCATCCCTTCTTCGTCGACAACATTATCAGGTTCCTCTAATGAAACTATATTTTTATTCAGTCACATCTTATGTGCTTTGCTTGGAGCGTCTGTTTGTTTTATTTTTATTTTCGTTTGAATAAAATCGGATCCTAGCATTCTTTGTTTGGGAGAGAGACACGCTCCGCTGTTTCGTATGAACACATGTGTTCTTAGCTTTATCTTTAATGTTCATTGCGAAAGTTGGACTATTTCATTCATTGATATATGGTTGGAAACGGAAAATGCCGCATGTGGTAAATGGTTTAATGTCTTGAATAATGTGATACTTGGCAATTGTTGTGCTCATATAGATCATGTTTAAGCTCTTGCATCATGTACCTTGTACTCATTAATGAATAATTACATAGAGCTTGTTAAACTTTGGTTTGCATGATTGATCTCTAGAGTCTAGATATTTTCTAGTTAAGGTGTTTGAACAACAAGGAGACAATGTAAAGTCTTATAATAGTTACAATATGTTCATATGTGAGCTTTGCTGCACCTTTTATACTTGAGTTTGCTTCAAACAACCTTGCTAGCCTAGCCTTGTATTGAGAGGAATACTTCTCGTGCATCCAAATCCTTGAGCCAAATACTATGCCATTTGTGTCCACCATACCTACCTACCACATGGTATTTCTCCGCCATTCCAAAGTACATTACTTGAGTGCTACCTTTAAATTTCTATTCTTTGCCCTTACAATATATAGCTCATGGGACAAATAGCCTTAAAAACTATTGTGGTGAAGAATATGTACTTATGTGTCTTATTTCTTAATAAGTTGCTTGTTGAGCGGTAACCATGTTTCTGGGGACGCCATCAACTTTTACCTTTGTTGAATATCATGTGAGTTGCTATGCATGTTCGTCTTGTCTGAAGTAAGGGCGATTTTCATGATCAAATGGTTTGAGTATGCATACTGTTAGAGAAGAACATTGGGCCGCTAACTAAAGCCATGATTCATGGTGGAAGTTTCAGTTTGGACACAAAACCTCAATCTCTTATGAGAATATTACCTGTTGTTGAATGCTTAAGCATTAAAAGAGGAGTCCATTATCTGTTGTCTATGTTGTCCCGGTATGGGTGTCTAAGTTGAGAATGATCAAAAGCGAGAAATCCAATGTGAACCTTCTCCTTAGACCCTTGTACAAGCGGCATAGAGGTACCCCTTTGTGACACTTGGTTGAAACATATGCTATGCAATGATAATCCGTGTTAATCCAAGCTAATTAGGACAAGGTGCGAGCACTATTAGTATACTATGCATGAGGCTTGCAACTTATAGGATATCTTATACATAACACATATGCTTTATTACTACCGTTGACAAAATTGTTTCTTGTTTTCAAAATGAAAAGCTCTAGCACAAAAATAGTAATCCATGCTTCCCTCTGCGAAGGGCCTTTCTTCTACTTTATTGTTGAGTCAGTTTACCTACTTCTTTCTATCTTAGAAGCAAACACTTGTGTAAACTGTGTGCATTGATTCTTACATGTTTACCTATTGCACTTGTTATATTACTTTGTGTTGACAATTATCCATGAGATATACATGTTGAAGTTGAAAGCAACCGCTGAAACTTATATCTTCCTTTGTGTTGCTTCAATGCCTTTACTTTGAATTTATTGCTTTATGAGTAAGTCTTATGCAAGTCTTATTGATGCTTGTCTTGAAAGTACTATTCATGAAAAGTCTTTGCTATATGATTCATTTGTTTACTCATTATCTTCATCATTGCTTCGAATCGCTGCATTCATCTCATATGCTTACAATAGTATTTGGTTTCAGAAATCCTAGTAAGGAAATATTCTCGGAATTGGACGAAATCAACGCCTAGGGTCCTATTTTTCCACGAAGCTTCCAGAAGTCCGAAGAGGAAACGAAGTGGGGCCACGAGGTGGCGACACACTAGGGCGGCGCGGCCCAAGCCCTGGCCGCGCCGGCCTGTTGTGTGGGCCCCTCGTGACTCTTCCTGACCTACCTTTCCGCCTACATATAGTCTTCGTCGCGAAACCCCCAGTACCGAGAGCCACGATACGGAAAACCTTATAGAGACGCCGCCGCCGCCAATCCCATCTCGGGGGATTCAGGAGATCGCCTCCGGCACCCTGCCGGAGAGGGGAATCATCTCCCGGAGGTCTCTTCATCGCCATGATCACCTCCGGATCGATGTGTGAGTAGTTCACCCCTGGACTATGGGTCCATAGCAGTAGCTAGATGGTCGTCTTCTCCTCATTGTGCTATCATGTTAGATCTTGTGAGCTGCCTATCATGATCAAGATCATCTATTTGTAATGCTACATGTTGTGTTTGTTGGGATCCGATGAATATTGAATACTATGTCAAGTTGATTATCAATCTATCATATATGTTATTTATGTTCTTGCATGCTCTCCGTTGCTAGTAGAGGCTCTGGCCAAGTTGATACTTGTGACTCCAAGAGGGAGTATTTATGCTCGATAGTGGGTTCATGCCTCCATTAAATCTGGGACAGTGACAGAAAGTTCTAAGGTTGTGGATGTGCTGTTGCCACTAGGGATAAAACATCGATGCTTTGTCTAAGGATATTTGTGTTGATTACATTATGCACCATACTTAATGCAATTGTCTGTTGTTTACAACTTAATACCGGAAGGGGTTCGGATGATAACCTGAAAGTGGACTTTTTAGGCATAGATGCATGCTGGATAGCGGTCTATGTACTTTGTCGTAATGCCCTGATTGAATCTCATAGTACTCATCATGATATATGTATGTGCATTGTTATGCCTTCTTTATTTGTCAATTGCCCAACTGTAATTTGTTCACCCAACATCTTTTTATCTTATGGGAGAGACACCACTAGTGATCTGTGGACCCCGGTCCTATTCTTTACATCTGAAATACAATCTACTGCAATTGTTCTTTACTGTTCTTCGCAAACAATCATCATCATCCACACTATACATCTAATCCTTTGTTACAGCAAGCCGGTGAGATTGACAACCTCACTGTTACGTTGGGGCAAAGTACTGTGATTGTGTTGTGCAGGTTCCACGTTGGCGCCGGAATCCCTGGTGTTGCGCCGCACTACGCTCCGCCACCAACAACCTTCAACGTGCTTCTTGGCTCCTACTGGTTCGATAAACCTTGGTTTCTTACTGAGGGAAACTTGCTGCTGTGCGCATCACACCTTCCTCTTGGGGTTCCCAACGGACGTGTCAACTACACGCATCACACATCCACAACCTTAGAACTTTCTGTCACTGTCCCAGATTCAATGGAGGCATGAACCCACTATCGAGCATAAATACCACCTCTTGGAGTCACAAGTATCAACTTGGCCAGAGCCTCTACTAGCAACGGAGAGCATGCAAGAACATAATCAACATATATATATGATAGATTGATAATCAACTTGACATAGTATTCAATATTCATCGGATCCCAACAAACACAACATGTAGCATTACAAATAGATGATCTTGATCATGATAGGCAGCTCACAAGATCTAACATGATAGCACAATGAGGAGAAGACAACCATCTAGCTACTGCTACGGACCCATAGTCCAAGGATGAACTACTCACACATCAATCCGGAGGCGGGCATGGTGATGTAGAGCCCTCCGGTGATGATTCCCCTCTCCGGTAGGGTGCCGGAGGCGATCTCCTGAATCCCCCGAGATGGGGTTGGCGGCGGCGGAGTCTCTGGAAGTATTTCCGTATCGTGGCTCTCGGTAATAGGGTTTTCGCGACGGAGGGATTTTATAGGCGAAAGGGCAGAGTCGGGGGGGCGCTCGAGGGGCCCACACCATAGGGCGGCGCGGGCCCCTCCCAGGCCGCGCGGCCCTGTGGTCTGGGCGCCTCGTCGCCCCACTTCGTATGCTCTTCGGTCTTCTGGAAGCTCCGTGGAAAAATAAGACCCTGGGCGTTGATTTCGTCTAATTCCGAGAATATTTCCTTTGTAGGATTTCTGAAACCAAAAACAGCAGAAAACAGCAACTGGCGCTTCGGCATCTCGTTAATAGGTTAGTGCCGGAAAATGCATATAAGTGATGTAAAGTGTGTATAAAACATGTGAGTATTGTCATAAAACTAGCATGGAATATAAGAAATTATGAATACGTTTCAGACGTATCAAGCATCCCCAAGCTTAGTTCCTACTCGCCCTCGAGTAGGTAAACGATAACAAGGATAATTTCTGAAGTGACATGCTATCATAATTTTGATCAATACTATTGTAAAGCGTATGAAGTGAATGAAGTGATTCGAAGCAATGGTAAAGACAATGATTAAACAACTGAATCATATAACAAAGACTTTTCATGAATAGTACTTTCAAGACAAGCATCAATAAGACTTGCATAGGAGTTAACTCATAAAGCAATAAATTCTTAGTAGAAAGTTTTGAAGCAACACAAAGGAAGATATAAGTTTCAGCGGTTGCTTTCAACTTCAACATGTATATCTCATGGATAATTGTCAACACAAAGTAATATGATGAATGCAAATAAGCAAGTATGTAGGAATCAATGCACACAGTTGACACAAGTGTTTGCTTCTAAGATAGAAACAAGTAGGTAAACTGACTCAACATAAAGTAAAAGAATCACTACAAGAAAAGTTGCCATGGCCGACGAAGTTGAAGTCGCGCCGTGGTTGCTGGTGACCATGGCCGACGATTTTTGGTCTCTCCATTGTGCATGTCAAAACGTTTTTTTTCTCGTTTTTGAGGCCACCTAGCCCGACGAAAACGGCCAAAACGTGGCGTATGGTGGCTCGGGACGTGGTGCATCTCGAAATCTCGGGTTCGTCGGCCGAGTCAACGCAAATCCGCACCGCCGAGGGATGTAGGGCCCAGATGGCAGCCTCTCTGGCATTGTTTTTTTTCTCGATCGCGCCATCTCGTTCAACGCTCTCCGATCGAGCAGTTTACGATGCAGGATCATGGGTCCCGCATGTCATCCTCTATGAACCAAAATTCTTTCTATTCTTGGATTTTTTTTTGACCCCCTGATTTCTGGCTACTTCCTTTTTCTTTTGATCCCTTGCCGCCTTGGAAACGTTGAGACCGCTGCTGCTAAATGGGACCCGCATGTCATCCTCTATGTGCAATCAACTTTCTTTTCTTGGAGTTTTTTTTGGCACCTCATATTTGGTCACTTGCCTTTTTCTTTCGATCCCCTGCCGCCTCTCAAACGGTGATACCGCTGCTGCTAAATGGGACCCGCATGTCATCCTCTATGTACTATAAAACTTTCTTTTCTTGAATTATTTTTGGCTCCTCATATTTGGTCACTTGCCTTTTTCTTTCGATCCCCTGCCGCCTCTCAAACGGTGATACCGCTGCTGCTAAATGGGACCCGCGAGTCATCCTCTATGTACTATAAAACTTTCTTTTCTTGAATTATTTTTGGCTCCTGATATTTGGTCACTTGCCTTTTTCTTTCGATCCCGTGCAGCCTCTCAAACGGTGATACCGCTGCTGCTAAATGGGACCCGCATGTCATCCTCTATGTACTATAAAATTTTCTTTTCTTGAATTATTTTTGGCTCCTCATATTTGGTCACTTGCCTTTTTCTTTCGATCTCATGCCACGTTTGAAACGTTGAGGAACCTCTTTGGCTCATGGGACCCGCATGTCATCCTCTATGTGCTATAAAAGTTTATTTTCTTGGATTTTTTTTCACCCTCTGATTTTTGGCTATTTCCTTTTTCTTTTGATCCCCTGCCGCCTTGGAAACGTTGAGTAAGCTGCTGACTCATGGGACCCGCATGTCATCCTCTATGTACTATAAAACTTTCTTTTCTTGAATTATTTTTGGATCCTGATATTTGGTCACTTGCCTTTTTCTTTCGATCTCATGCCACGTTTGAAACGTTGAGGAACCTGAAGGGTCATGGGACCCGCATGTCATCCTCTATGTACTATAAAAGTTCATTTTCTTGGTTTTTTTTCACCCTCTGATTTTTGGCTATTTCCTTTTTCTTTTGATCCCCTGCCGCCTTTGAAACGTTGAGGACTCTGCTGGCTCATAGGTCCCACATGTCAGCCTCTATGTACAATCAAGTTTCTTTTCTTGAATTATTTTTGGATCCTGATATTTCGTCACTTGCCTTTTTCTTTCGATCTCATGCCACGTTTGAAACGTTGAGGAACCTGCTGGCTCATGGGACCCGCATGTCATCCTCTATGTACAATAAAACTTTCTTTTCTTGGATTTTTTTTGGCACCTGATATTTGGTCACTTACCTTTTTCTTTCGATCTCATGCCGCCTTTGAAACATTGACTAAGCTGCTGGCTCATGGGTCCCGCATGTCATCCTCTACGACAATAAAAGTTTTCTTTCTTGGAACTATTTTTGACCCCTAATTTCTGGCTATTTGCCTTTTTCTTTTGATCTCCTGCCCCCTCTGAAACGATGAGGACGCTGTTGGCAGGTCGGTCCCACATGTCAACCTCTATGAACAATAAAAGTTTCCTTTGATGGATTTATTTTGAACCCTAATCAATTTACGGATATTTCCTTTTTTCTTTTGATCCCCTGCCGCCTTGAAATCGCTGAGGATGCTGCTGCCTCATGGGTCCCGCATGTCATCCTCTCAGAACGGTAAATGTTTCTTTTCTTGGATTTTGTTGACCAAACGATTTTTGGCTTATTTTTTCTTTCGATCTCCTGCAGCCTTTAAAACGTTGAGGACGCTGCTGGCTCACGGGTCCCACATGTCAGCCTCTATGAACAATAAACGCTGAGGATGCTGCTGCCTCATGGGTCCCGCATGTCATCCTCTTAGAACGAAAATGTTTCTTTTCTTGGATTTTTTACCAATAGATTTTTGGTTTATTTTTTCTTTCCATCCCCTGCCGCCTTTAAAATGTTGACGACGCTGCTGGCTCATGGGTCCCCGATGTCAGCCTCCCTGTACAACAAACATGTGATATCTTGATTATTTTGCAGACAATAAACAGTGTATTGCGCTCTGAGCTATTTCAAACGGATAAAATAAATCTTTATTTTTACATAAACAAACTTATATGTTGAATCTCCTTGTTTTTTTTTTTTTACGAAGCATAGGACTTTCCTGTTTTTTTTAGAAAATTCCGAACTTTCCTGTTTTGGAGTGGGCTGAAATTGTACGAGTCAAAAGGCCAAGCAGGATAGTTCGAAGGCCAAGATGTCCAGATGCAGCCCAATTGAAATCTTTCTTCTTGGATTTTTTTCACCCCCTGATTTCTAGCTACTTCATTTTTCTTTTGGTCCTGTGCCGCCTTGGAAACGTTGAGACCGCTGCTGCAAAATGGGACCCCCATGTCATCCTCTATGTACAATAAAATTTCTTTTCTTGGATTATTTTTGGCATTCATGGGTCCCGCATGTCATCCTCTATGAACCAAAATTCTTTCTATTCTTGGATTTTTTTGACCCCCTGATTTCTGGCTACTTCCTTTTTTCTTTTGATCCCTTGCCGCCTTGGAAACGTTGAGACCGCTGCTGCTAAATGGGACCCGCATGTCATCCTCTACGTACTATAAAACTTTCTTTTCTTGAATTATTTTTGGCTCCTCATATTTGGTCACTTGCCTTTTTCTTTCGAACTCATGCCACGTTTGAAACGTTGAGGAACCTGCTGGCTTATGGGACCCGCATGTCATCCTCTATGTACTATAAAAGTTCATTTTCTTGGTTTTTTTTCATCCTCTGATTTTTGGCTATTTCCTTTCTCTTTTGATCCCCTGCCGCCTTTGAAACGTTGAGGACTCTGCTGGCTCATAGGTCCCACATGTCAGCCTCTATGTACAATCAAGTTTCTTTTCTTGAATTATTTTTGGATCCTGATATTTGGTCACTTGCCTTTTTCTTTCGATCTCATGCCACGTTTGAAACGATGAGGAACCTGCTGGCTCATGGGACCCGCATGTCATCCTCTATGTCCATCAACTTTTTTTTCTAGGATTTTTTTTGGCACCCTAATTTCTCGCTACTTTCTTTTTCTTTTGATCTCAAGTCGCATTTGAAACGTTGGGACCGCTGCAGCAAAATGGGACCCGCATGTCATCCTGTATGTACAATAAAAGTTTCTTTTCTTGGATTATTTTCCACCCTCTGATTTTTGGTCACTTGCCTTTTTCTTTCGATCTCATGCCTTGAAAGGTTGAGGAACCTGGTGGCTCATGGGACCCGCATGTCATCCTCTATGTGCTATAAAAGTTTATTTTCTTGAATTTTTTTTCACCCTCTGAATTTTGGCTATTTCCTTTTTCTTTTGATCCCCTGCAGCCTTTGAAACGTTGAGTAAGCTGCTGACTCATGGGACCCGCATGTCATCCTCTATGTACAATCAACTTTCTTTTTCTTTTGATCTCAAGCCGCATTTGCTGCTAAATGGGACCCGCATGTCATCCTCTATGTAAAATAAAGTTTATTTTCTTGGATTATCTTTGGCTCCTGATATTTTGTCACTTGCCTTTTTCTTTCGATCTCATGCCGCCTTTGAGACGTTGAGTAAGCTGCTGGCTCATGGGTCCCGCATGTCATCCTCTACGAACAATAGAAGTTTCCTTTCTTGGAGTTATTTTTGACCCCTAATTTCTAGTTATTTGCCTTTTTCTTTTGATCTCCTGCCCACTTTGAAACGATGAGGACGCTGTTGGCAGGTCGGTCCCACATGTCATCCTCTATGAACAATAAAAGTTTCCTTTGATGGATTATTTTGAACCCTAATTAATTTCTGGATATTTCCTTTTTTTTCTTTTGATCCCCTGCCGCCTTGGAATAGTTGAGGATGCTGCTGCCTCATGGGTCCCGCATGTCATCCTCTCAGAACGGTAAATATTTCTTTTTCTTGGATTTTGGTTACCAAATGATTTTTGGCTTATTTTTTCTTTCGATCTCCTGCCGCCTTTAAAACGTTGAGGACGCTGCTGGCTCACGGCTCCCACATGTCAGCCTCTATGAACAATAAACGCTGAGGATGCTGCTGCCTCATGGGTTCCGCATGTCATCCTCTCAGTACGAAAATGTTTCTTTTCTTGGATTTTTTACCAACAGATTTCTGGTACTCCCTCCGTTCTTTTTTAATTGACTCAAATTTAGTACAACTTTGTACTAATTTGAGTCAATTAAAAAGGAACGGAGGGAGTATATTTTTTCTTTCCATCCCCTGCCGCCTTTAAAACGTTGACGACGCTGCTGGCTCATGGGTCCACGATGTCAGCCTCCCCGTACAAGAAACATGTGATATCTTGATTATTTTGCAAACAATAAACAGTGTATTGCGCTCTGAGCTATTGCAAACGGATAAATTAAATATTTATTTTTACATAAACAAACTTATATGTTGAATCTCCTTGTTTTTTGTTTTTGCGAAGCATAGGTCTTTCCTGTTTTTTTTAGAAAAATCCGAACTTTCCTGTTTTGGAGTGGACTGAAATTGTACGAGTCAAAAGGCCCAGCAGGATAGTTCGAAGGCCCAGACGGCCAGATGCAGCCCAATTGAAATCTTTCTTTTCTTGGATTTTTTTCACCCCCTGATTTCTGGCTACTTCATTTTTCTTTTGGTCCTGTGCCGCCTTGGAAACGTTGAGACCGCTGCTGCAAAATGGGACCCGCATGTCATCCTCTATGTACAATAAAATTTCTTTTCTTGGATTATTTTTGGCTCCTGATATTTGGTCACTTGCCTTTTTCTTTCGATCCCGTGCAGCCTCTCAAACGGTGATACCGCTGCTGCTAAATGGGACCCACATGTCATCCTCTATGTACAATCAAGTTTCTTTTCTTGAATATTTTTGGCTCCTGATATTTGGTCACTTACCTTTTACTTTCGATCCCGTGCAGCCTCTCAAACGGTGATACCGATGCTGCTAAATGGGACCCGCATGTCATCCTCTATGTACAATCAAGTTTCTTTTCTTGAATATTTTTGGCTCCTGATATTTGGTCACTTGCCTTTTTCTTGCGATCTCATGCCACGTTTGAAACGTTGAGGAACCTGCAGGCTCATGGGACCTGCATGTCATCCTCTATGTACTATAAAAGTTCATTTTCTTGGTTTTTTTCACACTCTGATTTTTGGCTATTTCCTACTTTTTCTTTTGATCCCCTGCCGCCTTTGAAACATTGAGGACTCTGCTGGCTCATAGGTCCCACATGTCAGCATGTATGAACGATAAAGCTTTCCTTTCTTGGAGTTTTTTTTACCCCTAATTTCTAGCTACTTTCTTTTTCTTTTGATCTCAAGTCGCATGTCAAACATTGAGACCGCTGCTGCAAAATAGGACCCGCATGTCATCCTCTATGTACAATAAATCTTAGATTGTTTTTGGCACCTCATATTTGGTCACTTGCCTTTTTCTTTCGATCTCATGCCGCCTTTTGAAACATTGAGTAAGCTGCTGGCTCATGGGTCCCGCATGTCATCCTCTACGAACAATTAAAGTTTCCTTTCTTGGAGTTATTTTTGACCACTAATTTTTGGCTATTTGCCTTTTTCTTTTGATCCCCTGCCCCCTTTGAAATGTTGAGGACTCTGTTGGCAGGTCGGTCCCACATGTCATCCTCTATGAACAATAAAAGTTTCCTTTGGTGGATTTATTTTTGACCCCTAATTAATTTCTGGCTATTTCCTTTTTTTCTTTTGATCCCCTGCCGCCTTGGAAACGTTGAGGATGCTGCTGCCTCATGGGTCCCGCATGTCATCTTCTCAGAACGATAAATGTTTTCTTTTCTTGGATTTTTTTATCAACTGATTTTTTTATATTTTCGATCCCCTGCCGCCTTTGAAACGTTGACGATGCTGCTGGCTCATGGGTCCCGCATGTCAGCCTCCCCGTACAAGAAACATGTGATATCTTGATTATTTTACGGACAATAAACAGTGTATTTCGCTCTGAGCTATTGCAACGGATAAATTAAATCTTTATTTTTACAACTTATATGTTGAATCTCCTTGTTTTTTGTTTTTGCGAAGCATAGGACTTTCCTGTTTTTTTTTTGAGAAAAATCCGAACTTTCATGTTTTGGAGTGGCCTGAAATTGTACGAGTCAAAAGGCCCAGCAGGATAGTTCGAAGGCCCAGATGTCCAGATGCAGCCCAATTGAAATCTTTCTTTTCTTGGTTTTTTTCACCCCCTGATTTCTGGCTACTTCATTTTTCTTTTGGTCCTGTGCCGCCTTGGAAACGTTGAGACTGCTGCTGCAAAATGGGACCCGCGTGTCATCCTCTATGTACAATAAAGTTTTTTTTCTTGGATTATTTTTGGCTCCTGATATTTGGTCACTTACCTTTTTCTTTCGATCTCATGCCACGTTTGAAACGTTGAGGAAGCTGCTGGCTCATGGGACCGGCATGTCATCCTCTATGTACAATAAAAGTTTAATTTCTTGGATTTTTTTTCACCCTCCGATTTTTGGCTATTTCCTTTTTCTTTTGATCCCCTGCCGCCTTTGAAACGTTGAGTAAGCTGCTGGCTCATAGGTCACACATGTCCTTTGTATGAACGATAAAGCTTTCCTTTCTTGGAGTTTTTTACCCCCTAATTTCTTTTTTCTTTTGATCTCAAGCCGCATTTGAAACGTTGGGACCGCTGCTGCAAAATGGGACCCGCATGTCATCCTCTATGTACAATCTAGTTTCTTTTCTTGGATTATTTTTGGCTCCTGATATTTGGTCACTTGCCTTTTTCTTTCGATCTCATGCAACCTTTGAAACGTTGAGCTCATGGGACCCACATGTCATCCTCTGTACTATAAAAGTTTCTTTTCTTGGATTTTTTTCACCCTCTTATTTTTGGCTATTTCCTTTTTCTTTTGATCCCCTGCCGCCTTGGAAACGTTGAGTAAGCTGCAAAATGGGACCCGCATGCCATCCTCTATGTACAATCAACTTTCTTTTCTTGGAGTTTTTTTACCCCCTAATTTCTGGCTACTCTTTTTCTTTTTATCTCAAGCCGCATTTGAAACGTTGACACCGCTGCTGCAAAATGGGACCCGCATGTCATCTTTTATGTACAATAAAGTTTCTTTTCTTGGATTATTTTTTGGCTCCTGAATCCTGATATTTGGTCTCTTGTCTTTTTCTTTCGATCTCATGCCGCCTTTGAAACGTTGAGGAAGCTGCTAGCGCATGGGTCCCGCATGTCATCCTCTATGAACAATAAAAGTTTCCTTTCTTGGAGTTATTTTTTAACGCTAATTTCTGGCTACTTCCTTTTTCTTTTGATCCCGTGCCACCTTGGAAACGTTGTGTAAGCTGCTGACATAAGGGGCCCGCATGTCATCCTCTATGTACAATCAACTTGCAAGATCTTGGAGAGCTTGTATAAGTGGGACCCATATGTCATCCTCTATGTACAATAAAAGTTTCTTTTCTTGGATTATTTTTTGCTCCTGATATTTGGTCACTTTCCTTTTTCTTTCGATCTCATGCCGCCCCTGAAACGTTGAGTAAGGTGTTGGCTCATGGGAACCGCATGTCATCCTCTATGTACAATAAAGTTTCTTTTCTTAGATTTTTTTTACCCCCTAATTTTTGGTCACTTGCCTTTTTCTTTCGTTCATATGCCGCCTTTGAAATTGAGGTCGCAGGTGGCTCATGGGTCCCACATGTCAGCATCTATGAACAATAAACCATTCCTTTGTTGGAATTATTTTTTACCCCTGATTTCTGGCTATTTGCCTTTTTCTTTTGATCCCCTGCCCCCTTTGAAACGCTGCTGGCAGGTCGGTCCCACATGTCACCCTCTATAAAGAATAAAAGTTTCCTTTTTTGGATTTATTTTTGACCCCTAATTTCTGGCTATTTGCCTTTTTCTTCTGATCCCTGCCGACTTCGAAATGATGAGGATGCTGCTGGCAGATCGGTCCCATAGGTCAGCCTCTATGAACTATAAATGTTTCCTTTCTAGGATTTATTTTTTACCCCTATTTTCGGGCTACTTGCCTTTTTCTTTGAAACGTTGAGGACGCTACTGTCTCATGGGTCCCACGTGGCATCCTCTCTGAACGATAAACCTTCATTTCTTGTTAACGACAGGTTTATCAGTATTATTTTTGCAGACTAATACAAGCTCTTTCGCTCCAAGATCTTGCAAGTTGATAGATTAAATCATGGAATTATCAGGATATGTTTTAAATTTCAAATCCACTTTATGAATTTTTAAAAATACCGTTATCCATGTGGGTATGGAGCGATCATGGATTTTCATATTGGGCATGAGCAGTTTCAAAAATTGGAACCCAATAATTCAAAATAAATAAAAACAACTTTTATGTAGAATCTCCGTGTTTTTTTTTTTGCCAATCATAGGATCTGTGTTTCATTAGAAAAGGGCCGAAATTGCATGAGCAGAAAGGCCCATTTGTAGTTCTCGGGCTTCGACAGTAGGAGCAAGTAGACCGATAACAATTACCATGTAGATGTTCGTTGGCAACCCAAAAGTGAAATATTGGGCCCAACGGGGGAAGGTTGAACAGTACTTTTTCTATTGGGAAGGTGGTACATGGGGTTATCTGACAAAAAAATGGAACATGGAGTTGCGAAGGTTGCCCATTTGTGCCTAATATGTTTGTCAGCAGGAGCTTTACCTTCCGCCGCCGCTGCTCCGCTTCCGCCTCCGCCGCCATGGTCGAGCTAGCGGTACGGCGGCGTCTCGAGCTCGGGGTAGCGCAGCGTCCGCGCGCGCCCCAAATTAAAGTACCTATTAAGCGGAGATACGTACCGGCGACGAGCACATCGGCCTCGCGACGGCACCTACGATAGGCTCGGCTGGCCTTGGGGCATTTACCCCTAGCCTCTTCCATGCTCAAGTTTCAGAAATGTTTCTGGCTCTGTTCAACACTAGATCAAATTTGTCAACATGACCATTTTTATGGAGTAGCAACGAGTTGAATCTCTCAAAACTCTTTAAGTTCTGCAATATAACGACTAATTGGTACTACCTTATACAAAATGATTACATATCCTTATTTTGGAAGCAAGCAATCACACACTTATAGTTTGCTAGTCAGCTGCATGTAACGTTAAAAATCGGTAATTATAATGAATAAACCTGTAATTTTCACTTAAAATGCATTAAGGAGCATCAAATTTGACAAATCAAACCATGTCTTACTGAAAATTGACATGTCTTTCTCATGCAGAAATGTAAAATTATCCATGCATGTGCGTTTATACAGGTTAAGTTTTGCACGTATTATTTTTTGTAACTTTTCTGACTACCTTCAAAGCTCCAATCCTTCTTCATCATCTTGGTTGTACCACGATGCAAGTGAATGCGAGCGGTTCGCCCGACGCGACTTCGTGTCCGATATGTGTACTATGCCTTCTCCATCTAGTGCTAGTTACGCCTCTGTGCTAATTAATTCTATCCCAGTGCCTACATCCAGCACAAACCTCTGTCATTGCAGCTGTGACTCACCTCGACCATTGGAGCCCAATCACAAGAGCGAGCTCAGTCTCAACCAGAGAGGCATGTGTCTCATGGTTAGCTATCTACAACTTGCTGTCTTACTAAAACCGTGCCTATCATAGAGATCACCTCGCTGGTGTAGCAATGGCTGCAAGTAGCTGCTAGCACGAGCGAAGGGGATAAGGAAGAAAATATTTAAAAAATGGGGTGGGGCCAACAAGCAGGAAAGCTATCTATAGCTTTATGGATGTTTCTGGAAATGGGTAGAAAATAGTAGATGACATTGTAGCAGCGAATCCCAGAGACCAAGGCCGTTGGATGATGTCTAATGAACGGCAGAACTGTGTTCAAGAAAAAAATGACAGAACAAAATAGGCAAAATTAGCTTGAATTTTGATATAAATCTTGGGCATTTTCCCTCGAACATGATGTACTACTACTACTGTACTCAACTTTGGGTAGTCTCTGGACTAGTCTCCCTCGTCCACCAATTATTATTATACTAGTGCGGAAAGTTGAGGGGAGTCCCTAGTCCCGAGCACTTCGCCCACTTCCCCTGGCCTCATCCCAGAGATCTCAGACCAACCACCTCATCGTCGACTAGCCGCCAGTCTACACCCCTCCGAAGAATCCCCAATGGCGGCGACGCCCCTACTAGAGCGCTCCTCACGCGAGCGCATCATCGAGTCTGGCCCACATGTCTTCCGTGCCCGCCGTGTGTCGGCAAGCACGACCGACTTCTCCGTCGGCGAGCCGCCGGCCGTGGGCGAGGGCGAGGCGTCCCCGTACACTATGACAGTGCACATCTTCTTCTCGAGGACGTACGAGCTCAGGAGGATGGCCGGCCCCCTCCCTGCCCCACTGGATGAGGATGATATCACCACTACACCCTGCGAAGAGGTGGTGCTGGATCTTGGCTTGCCTCCGAGGGAGCTGCGTAGTGGGGGCTATGTCGTGCGAACTATGCGCGAGATTCTTGCCCGTGTATGGCTGCTCAAGAACCTGAACCTCACGGAGGAGGAGTGGGACATCATCATGCCTTACGATGTTATGCACCTGATGTGGCAGCAGGCGTGTCGTCGGGTCGGTGGCCTCCACTTCGACCTCACCCTTAGAGTGGACCACCGGCTCATCGTCAACTTGCCGGCGCTGCAAGACAGTTGGGTCCTAGTTGCGCCAGAGGACGGCCACTGCAGCATATGCATGTTGGGGCTGTCACGGCGCACAACGGTGCGTCTCCGGGGATGCAAACACCCGTTCCATAGGAAGTGCATTTTCTCCTGGTTTGTAACGAACGCCAGCTACCCTATCTGCCGCGATAAAGTGCTGACCCATCTTATTTTCGATTTGTAGCATAGTATGAATAAAAACCCTGTATGATAGGGATGCCATGCCAATTTGAATCCTATGTCAAGAGAAATTCTATTTGATTGTGGTTATAAGATATTTTGCATTAGTTTGATCTATTATCATTCTATTTTCCTATGGGATATGACCCTATGAATCAAACAGCCTGGGATTACTTCCACACAATTAAGTTTGACCAACTTTTAGTAGGACAACAAACATAAATAATTAGTCATCATGGGATTACAATCCAACAGATAATTGTCTTCAGGACTCATACGTTTTCCAAATAGAAAAATCAAAACAAATCATGGTTCTTCATCTCATAGCATGATACAGAGACAAGAGTCTAATCATCATCATCATCATCACCTCCGTCTTCATTCTGATATTCGTGCATGGTCTCATCCTGCTCGTCGTGTCCATTCTCCTCCTGAGATTCACCAGGTAGCTTCAGTTTATCCATCTCTTTGTCGACTATACTAACGTCAACAGTGAAATCTACTTCTCCATCATGTGCAGGGATACCTGTATCCAACGAGGTTTCATCAATGTCAGCAACTTTAGTTTGCCTAGAACCAGCGAAATCATCTTGCTGGGCACCAATTATTGGATCCGCATTCTCATCCAAATCATATATGTTCCTTGCCACAAACTTTTGCACATACTGCCATCCTTTTCTAGATCTGTCTTCCAAGAAAAGTACCTTGGCCGCTTGATGAGGTACCAAAATATAAGGATCATCCTTGTACCACTGAGCAGTAGTATTGACTGATATGAAATACCCATCATTTCTGGCACCTTTGCCCTTGTTTGGATCTTGGTTGTACCAGTAACACTTAAATAGAACCACAGATCGGACAGTAACCTTATCACTATAGAACAACTGAATAACCTCTTCTATGTGACCATAATGGTCAAATGACTCTGATCTCTTCTTTCTGGTTGTCAAGTGATCTCCACTGGTTGTGATGCCACTATTTCGTGTCTTCAAATGTTGTTCACGCTCATAGGAGCTGTAATGGACACCATTGGCATTGCAAGCTGCAGCTACCAACACCCTCTTATCTGGACCACGTGATAGGACAAGGAGATCAGCACTAACAGCGCCTGGATTCTCCGCATGGAGTTTCGAGATCTACGATTACAAAATAGACAAGAGGTCATCTCATGTGAAAACACATAGACAAGTCAGAGTGCAATTGAACATCTTACATGTTTCTCAAACCAGTCCTGAAACCCACTCCCACGTGCCGATAGCTTTCCATTCGTTTCCATGTACAACCTGCAAAACATAGCCAAGTCAGCTGAATATATTTCATTTTGATACAATTTCATAGTATATGCGAGGAACTGAGGATTTCGTGTGCATAGTACTCACTTAACATATTCATCAGCCTCTGCAGCATTATTCAGCACATACCAAGACAGCTGTTCAAATTCAGACTGCTCTAATGTTTTTCGGTCCTCTTTCCTATTAGCTCAACACCATGATTAAAAACAGATCCTCCAACTTCCAAAATTCTGCGACCCCGGTTGAATCTGGTCTCAATATCAGGAATATATCTTGATGCAAATGTATATGCTTCAGGCAATATACGCCCTTTGCAATGCAAGCCTCCGGTCTAGCTTTGTTCCTAACTGTATTCTTGAAAGTGCACAGTCAACGTTCTATAGGGTACATCCATCCATACTGTACCGGACCTCTTAAAAGTGCCTCATCAGGTAGATGAACAGCCAAATGCACCATCACATCAAAGAACGCTGGAGGATATATCAGCTCCAGCTTGCACAGGATTACTGCTATGTCCACCTTAAGACGTAGTACAACGGCTCTGCTTAGAGTTTTACTACATATTTCCCTAAAGAACCTTCCCAACTTTGCAATCACGTTGTACATATTTGGCTTCACTAAATCTTTAATGCCAATAGCTAAAAGCCTTTGCAGCAGGATGTGACAATCGTGAGTTTTCAACCCTTGGAGCTTGTTTCCTTCACCATTGAGACAATTTGCAATGTTGGAAGCAAATCCGAATGGGAACATCACACCTCGGAGGTACTCACAAAATAATCTCCTTTTAGGCATCGGCAATGTGAATTCCGCGCCTCGAAATTTATAATGTTTTTCCTTGCCTTTGTTCACTTTGTCATTACGATCCAGTTGCAAGTGCCTGTTAACATTCAATGTTGCACAATCAATCCTAGCATTTGAGCTATCTTTTGTCTTGGATGGAATGTTGAGTAATGTGCCGACAATGCTGTCACATATATTTTTCTCCATGTGCATGATATCAATATTATGCCGAAGCTTCTTACCAGCCCAATACGGCAAGTCCCAAAGAGTGGCCCTGCGCTTATAAAATATTCTCAGTCTATCATTTTCCATTTCCTTCCTCTTGGTACATGCTGCTATTTCACCTCCCATCTTCCTTTTGGTAGATGCTAGACTCAGTTCATCTCCTCTCTTCTTCCTTTTTCTACCTGCTACTACTGCTGAAGCATCTTCTCTATTATTATCTTCTGTTGCGGCTGGTTGTTTTACTGGTGTAACAATTCTGACCGATTCTAGGTGCTCATAAAACTCGTGACTCGTAAAGTCTTTGTGGTTCGGTCTTTGCACGAGCACGATCACCAATAAATTGCAATTTTTTGCTATTTTTCGAAGCTGTGACCTATTGGAAGGAAACGGCGATGGCCCATATAGCATATCTTGTTTATTATCCTCACTTTGCCAACTGATACGTATCACGGTGAACACATGCATTATAACCTGATGTTACTCGCACGACATAGTGCCCAAAGCTGGATAATCATGGGTGCAATACGAAGAAAGCACGTAATAGAAAATTTTGTTCTTTAGGTTGACACACATCCCGTGTAGGGACACCCTCCCATAATGTTTGCAAGTCTCTAATAAGAGGCTGCATGAACACATCAAAATCCTTCCCAGGAGATTTGGGACCGGGGATGAGTAAGGCCATCATACAGTTCGACTGATCGGTGCATGTCCAGGGAGCCTGGTTGTAAGGTGTAACTAGTACTGGCCACATTCTATACGAGTTGCTCATGTTGCCAAATGGGTTGAATCCATCTGTAGCAAGGCCAAGTCTCAGGTTCCTTGGATCTGTAGCAAAATCTGGATGATCCAGGTCGAATTGCTTCCATTCATCGCCATCAGCAGGATGCCTCAGTAAATCAGGGTCGGGCGTGAGAATCTCTTTGTGCCATCTTGTCTCCATCCAAAATAGTGCACAGTTATTTTTGCAAAAATCAATCTTCTCATATCCAAGTCCCAGTACCTTGATGTACTGCTTCACCTCATAAAAGGATTTTGGCAGTCCAGCCCTGTGAGTGCATCGTTGTATGTCTTCGCAAATCGCATTGAAGGCTTTATTGGTAATCCCCTGGTATGACTTGTCATGAAGTAATTTCACAATTAATTCGAATCTTGACACAACAGAACCAGGGGCCACTAAGCGCTTAGCATCTTCTATCAGGTCATGGAAAAGAGGCTTTTTGTGATAACCATGGGGCTGTTGGCTTGCATATGGATACAGATCCCGTAACAAATTAGCAGTAGCCTCATCCTGGACCAGATCTTGGTGATAACCATCGAGAATAAAGAGGATCAATAATCTCAGGCTGATCATAGTGTTCACCATGGTTAATCCACCTGATATATGTCTGGTCCATCCCATAAACGAATAAATGATCTGAGACTACATGTTGAGGCTTGGACCCAATATTCAAACATACGCGGCATGGACAAATCACTTCCTTTGTTGTGTCCCCGTTAGTAAAATCACTAACTTGCTTCATGAAGTCTTCAATACCACTCAAATATGTTGGTGTGTTTAATGAGTGAAATAATATCCAAGTTCTGTCCATCTGTTGAGGGAATAGATAGTCAAAGAAGCGATAAGCTATTTCAACAAACAGGTCACCTACGAATGTAAGCAAACATACCTGAGCAAACAGGTCGAATATAAAACTATAAATGCTACATTATTTGAGCCGATTTCAGCAAAGCGGGCGAGTGCAAAACTACAGCTACCTAGCGAACAGAGTTTTTTTTAGGCTGACCACTGGGTTTCCCCACTTTGTATTTGTTTTTATTTTTATTAATAAAAAGAGGGAAATATGTACAAAAGTTGCTGGAGAGCAGCAACTAAAAGGATCATAGATCCCAAACAGCAAAATATATATAATGTTCTACCCATGATATGATTTCCTCTTTGCCTTATGAACAAGGAGAGCAATTTCATCCTTGAATCTCTTGTGCCATCTGTAAATGCTTGGGAGGGCGAACAGATATATCGAAAGCAATACAATACCAGCACATTCTTTCTTATTTATTGCCGTAATTCCGCCGATCTATTAGCAGTGCAAAGAAGTCAAAAGTAATTAGATTACAAACAGGTCCATAGACCACCAGGCCGTACCTGAGAATACGGAGGGCCTGAGCAAAACAAGAAATAGAGGACCTCAACATGATCATTGGCAACTAAAATGATTTTATATATACTACTCACTCCATTTCAATAAACAATGCACCCTTGTTTTTCGTATTTTATCTTCGAAAAAATATTAATCTATATCTCTCTATTTAAAAATGATGTTTCAATTTTATGTAGATATACATGTATTTAGATGAGTTTAGTTTGCAGATACATGCAAGTTTTGATGAAGTTGAAACATATTTTTCAGGAATGAGAAGTATAAAAAAAATTGATATAAAACTGGTATCATTAGAAAGTATTTTCCATCACGATTCTAACAATGCTGCTTATGTATTATATGATCGTGATATTGTTGTCCTATTTATTTGGTCAAGGTTCACATTGAAATGTGGTAAAATAAATTAAAAGAAGTGCATCGTGTGAAAAAGCAATCTAAGAATTCAAAATTGCTAATTGTTAGTCGAAACATGACATCTTTCAAAAATGAATCTTCAATTAGTACTTCATAAAAATCATTGAGACAAAATATTAATATTCATTGGAAGACTAACTGAATTCGCTGCACTCGCGATGAAAGAGAAAGAGAATATACGGGTAAGAGCAAGTACAATAAGGTACAGTCTTTTTGTTTGTTTGTTTGGGTTGCTCATCAAGCTTATCGCTCGATACAATAAATTCTGATCAGCGGGAGTGGTGTTTTGGAACATGGGTGCATAGTGGGTGGTATCATGGAGTACTATCATAGATATGCTATATTTATTATAGTGGAGTATTGAAAATGGCATAGAAGGGGATATTGAGAATTGAGAGTGGCATAAACACAACTTCAATTTTTTTAATGGCATAAACACAACTTGTGAATTGAGGAGTGGCATAGAACCAATTAACCGTTGTTTCAATAACAGCCATCAAAAGCCGATCGAACGCACGAGAATGGATCCAAAATTAACCCAGTATTAGTTTCACGAGAAAATTTTAAACTTAAAATTAAATCGCCTAGAAGTATTTGAAACAAAAATCCAGTAAATCTTATATGTTGGGTTATGCATGCAGGGGAGTTTCATCAGATTCAGCCATATTGTTTATCAATAAACCTCATTTTATGTTTTACAACCAACTTTAAACTTAAAATTCAAACTGTCGAGAAAAAAGAACAACATTCGATAAATCTTATATATTTCTTCCGCATTACGGGAAAGATTGGTCGGATTCAAATAAATAGTTTGGGAATAAACATTGTTTTAGTCTGGAAACGACTTATGGTAGAGTGATTTTTGGTTGGATACATTCATGTGCGTTCGATTGGCTTTGGATGGCTGATATTGAACCAAAGTCAACGCTGGACTTCTAACCTGAACGTCACTGGAGCTGCGTCAAAAGTCCAGCCATGACTTTGTCTCAATAACAGCCATCAAAAGCCGATCGAACGCACAGGAATGGATCCAACCAAAAATCACTCAACCGCTAGAATTTTGACCTGAAAGTCACTGAAGCTGTGTCCATACTTGCCCAACAGGTTGCGTATGAATGTAAACCAACATATCTGAGCAAACAGGTCGAATATAAAACTATATAACTAAATGCCACGTTATTTGAGCCGATTTCAGCAAACCAACTGAGGTCTATTTTTTTTAGGCTGGACAGTGGTTTCCTCGCTATGTATTTATCACTGTAATAAAAAAGAGGGAAAGGTTACTGGAGAGCAGCAACTAAAAGGATCATAGATCCCAAACAGCAAAATCTAGCTAAAAAAGTTCTACCCATGATGATAAGCCATGATATGATTTCCTCTTTGCCTTACAAACAAGGAGAGCCATTTCATCCTTGAATCTCTTGCGTCTTCTGTAAATGCTTGGGGGCGAACAGATCAATCGAAAGCAATATAATACCAACAATTTTTTTCTTCTTTTTGGCCGTAAATCCACCGATGTATTAGCAGTGCAAAGAACCCAGAAGTAATAAGATTACAAACAGGTCCATAGAGGACTGGCACCAAGCGACGACTACAGACATTGGGCAATGGTGAGCAGTACAGTGTACAGTACGAATAAATTCGAGCAAATAGGTAAAGCGGAAAACAATGTCAAACAAACACATCGAGAGGAAAACAATATCAACCGATCGATTCGAACGAACTAACGAACTTATAAGGGCTGGGCGACGGCGACTGACTTCGATTGAGCTATAATGAACCGTACTTGCCCAGGCCTGAAGATAGCATGCATACCATGAGGATCTACCAGCTGACCGCGCCTGCCGGTGCGGCTGGAGAAGAACGGCGCCACCAGCAGTCGCCGGCTGACGCGGCTGATAGACAGCGTGGGGAAGTTTTGGTGCGCGGCCTGGTTCACCGAGGGTGTGTCTAGAGAAGAACAGGACGCCGAAGGAGGTGTCTAGAGAAGAACAAGGTGGGCTGGGTGCTGGTTTAAAGGCGAGCATTCGAAATATTGGGCGCGCGTTCGAAAGTTTAGGTGCGCAAGGGAGGTGTCTGCTGGTGAAAATTTCCCCGTCCTTTTCTTCTTCTTTTTTTCTTTTGAGAACACAGTACAACGCAGACGCTCACAAACACGCACGTACAAACATTCCTATGAACGCACGCACACCCTACCCCTATGAGCACCTCCGAGGACCTGAGCCGACATATCTTGAGGTTGACGAAGTCACCACTGGCGCCTCCTCTTCTTTTTTGGGCTAATCTATTTATCTACTGGAGTATAATATCTATCTGTACCTCTATCTATCTACATGTTTTTTAATTTTTTTATTCTATACATGAGTTTTTGAATTTGAATTTTTTCACTCTGTCAGCCTTCCGGCCAATGCTCATTTGAAGTAATTGAAGCCGTTGATTTGTAGCTTAAAGGTGCTATCTACCGCTCATCATACAAGGACTCTTCAGATCTAACGGCTGTGAATGCACGGATTCGTCACCCATGCTTCCCCTTGGACTGGCGATGCTGAAAGAAAGCCTGAAACACTGGAACCCTCTAGATACTTCGGAGTACCTCACTGCTCCACATTATTAAACAGGCCTTTTCCGACATGGGAAGTCAAAAGTTGGGGGCTCCATCCAGTACATATGAATGCTCGCTAGCTGCATGGTCTAGAAGCAGACTAGAGTAAATCATCAATTCATCAAATCAATTGGTGTATATTTTTTTTAGGAGCTAAGACGCCGGCATGAACCATTTTCAAGCATTTAAATTCCTCCTACCTGAAAAATGATTCTTTAGATTGACATCAACAAGAGAACTCTTTTAGAAAGAGTGAGAGAAAGGGAGATATGATTGCATACACTATTCTAAGAAGGGAAATCATGTACTTGTTCATGGAGAGATACAAGTATATCGACTATCTACACTACAATTTTGAAATAAAAGAAACAAAATTGCAAATGTCTATTCTAACTAGATATGTTGATATTTCTAAATAGTACCAAAGCAATACTTATTCTAAGCTGGGCACTCAACTTCTGAAATGCGCGAGTATTCATAGGTCGATTTTTTTACGTTATTATTATTATTACCAGGCAGCACATGTGTTTGCCCGTCCAGTGAAACTCTTTCATTTCATTTTTCTTTTCCGCAAGGTCGGGAGTCGGAGGAAGATGGATCACACGGGAGGAGACGAAGGGAGAGCAGTCACGGGGCCCCACTTATTTATGGTGTCTATCCTTTTTCTGGTGATGTTGACTGTTGTACAGGGTTGTCAGTGTGCAGCGCAGGGGGGTGCGAGCGAGCGAGAAAGGCCGAGAATGAGAGAGATGTTTTTTTTAGAGGGACAACCGAACGATCCTGAAGGACCCAGATTTCCAATACGTATCAGAGCGCAGTTTACAGCAGGACACAAAATATGGAGGAAATTACGTCTAAATCCCTAAGATTTACATGGTAGACCCCAGGCTGAAAGCAAGAAATGCGATCGGGTCCTTAACAGCCACCGTCCGGATTGATCCTCGTCGCAGCCGGGGACGAACCACTTGGCGCGACCAAATCGCCATGGCTACAGAGCCTGCACACCATGGCCTACGAGCTGAGCTAGAAACGACCTGCCAAAACCGGCAGCCAACGGAGGTGGATAATTGGAGAGAGAGAGAGAGAGAGAGTTGATGCCTCTCTCTTGACAAAGAAGATGGCTGGGAGTTTGCCTTCATAAAACAAAGTTTAGGGTTAGGGGTAAATACATGATTTTTCTGGTTTGAATATGTCTAGACCTTGTTTATCTACTTAATTGAATGCTTACTATATGACATGAGAAGACTATGTGCATTGGTTTTTCATTTTATTGTTTTTTTTTAATTTTATGCCCATTTGAATCTTGGTCAAATCCTAGGTTTGACCATGATTTAAACAAGTTTAAAACATGAATATGAAAAATTAAGGATATATCCTTCTTAGTCACTCCAAAATGAAGCTCTTGGGAGGGTTTTTTAAATTTCCATGTTTGAAACCAAAAACCACTTCTCTTCATGCATATGCTTGACTTCATAGGACAGAGTTTAGGGTTAGGGGTAGATATATACATGATTTTCTAGTTTGAATATGTCTAGACCTTGTTTATCAACTTGAATGCTCTTACTATATATATGACATAAGAATACTATGTCCTTTGTTTTTTCATTCTTTTATTTTTTTCTGAAATTTTATGCCCATTTGAATCTTTTGGTCAAATCCTAGGTTTGACCAAGATTTAAACAAGTTTAAAACATGAAAATGATAAGGGAAACCTCCATACTTCTTAGTCACTCTAAAATCAACTTAATTGAATGCTTACTATATGACATAAAAAGACTATGTGCCTTGTTTTTCATTCATTTTGAATTATTTTGAATTTTTATGCCTATTTGAATCTTGGTAAAATCCTAGGTTTGACCAGTTTAAATCATGAATATGAAAAATTAAGCATCTATCCTTCTTAGTCACTCTCCAAAATGTAGCTCTTGGGGGGGTTAAAATTTCCATGTTTGAAACCAAAAACCACTTCTCTTCATGCATGCTTGACTTCATAAGACAGAGTTTAGGGTTAGGGGGAGATATATACATAATTTTTTCTGGTTTGAATATGTCTAGACCTTGTTTATCAACTTTAATGCTTACTATATGACATAAGAATGCTATGTGCTTTGGTTTTTTATTTTTCTATTTTTTTGAATTTTATACCCATATATTTGAATCTTTGTGAAATCCTAGGTTTGACCAGGATTTAAACAAGTTTAGAACATGAAAATGAAAAGGTAAGCCTGGATCCTTCTTAATTAGTCACACTCTAAAATGAAGCTTTTGGGAGGTTCTTGAAATTTCCATGTTTGAAACCCAAAACCACATCTCTTCATGATTGACTTCATAAGACAGAGTTTAGGGTTAGGGGTAGATATATACATGATTTTCCTGGTTTGAATATGTCTAGACCTTGTTTATCAACTTAGTCGACTGCTTAATATATATATGACATAAGAAGACTACGTGCCTTGGTTTTTCATTTTTTGATTTTTTTAAAATTCTTATGCCCATTTGAATCTTGGTCAAATCCTAGGTTTAATTAACCATGGTTTAAACAAATTTAAATCATGAATATAAAAATTAAGCATATATCCTTCTTAGTCACTCCAAAATGTAAATCTTGGGAGGGTTCTTGAAATTTGCATGTTTGGAACCAAAAACCACTTCTCTTCATGCATGCTTGACTTCATAAGACAGATTTTAGGGTTAGGGGTAGATATATACATGATTTTTCTGGTTTGAATATGTCTAGACCTTGTTTATCAACTTGAATGCTTACTATATGACATAAGAAGACTATATGCTTTTGTTTTTCATTTTTCTGTTATTTTAATTTTATGCCCGTTTGAATCTTTTGGTCAAATCTTAGCTAGGTTTGACCAATATTTAAACAAGTTTAAGACATGAAAATGAAAAGGGAAGCCTGCATCCTTCTTTTAGTCACTCTAAAATGAATTTTTTAAGAGGTTTTTGAAATTTCCATGTTTGAAACCCAAAACCACTTCTCTTCATGATTGACTTCATAAGACAGAGTTTAGGGTTAGGGGTAGATATATACATGATTTTTTCTGGTTTGAATATGTCTAGACCTTGTTTATCAACTTTAATGCTTACTATATATATGACATATAAGAATGCTATGTCCTTTGTTTTTTCATTCTTTTGATTTTTTTTTGAAATTTTATGCCCATTTGAATCTTTTGGTCAAATCCTAGGTTTGACCAAGATTTAAACAAGTTTAAAACATGAAAATGAAAAGGGAAGCCTGCATCCTTCTTAGTCACTCTAAAATCAACTTAATTGAGAATGCTTACTATATGACATAAGAAGACTATGTGCCTTGGTTTTTCATTTTTTGATTTTTTTTAAAATTCTTATGCCCATTTGAATCTTGGTCAAATCCTAGGTTTGACCATGGTTTAAACAAATTTAAATCATAAATATAAAAATTAAGCATATATCCTTCTTAGTCACTCCAAAATGTAAATCTTGGGAGGGTTCTTGAAATTTCCATGTTTGAAACCAAAAACCACTTCTCTTCATGCATGCTTCACTTCATAAGACAGAGTTTAGGGTTAGGGGTAGATATATACATGATTTTTCTGGTTTGAATATGTCTAGACCTTGTTTATCAACTTGAATGCTTACTATATGACATAAGAAAACCATGTGTTTTCGTTTTTCATTTTTCTGATTTTATTTTTATTTTTCATGCCCATTTGAATCTTGGTCAAATCCTAGGTTTGACCAAGATTTAAACAAGTTTAAAACATGAAAATGAAAAGGGAAGCATGTATCCTTCTTAGTCACTCTAAATGAAGTTTTTGGGAGGTTTTTGAAATTTCCATCTTTGAAACCCAAAACCACTTCTCTTCATGATTGACTTCATAAGACATAGTTTAGGGTTAGGGGTAGATACATGATTTGTATGGTTTGAATATGTCTAGACCTTGTTTATCAACTTTAATGCGTACTATATGACACAAGAAGACTATGTGCTTTGGTTTTTCATTTTTCTGTTTTTTTTTTAATTTTCCGCCCATTTGAATCTCTGTCAAATCCTAGCAGGTTAGACCAAGATTTAGACAAGTTTAACACGTGAAAACGAATAAGTAAGCATGGATCCTTCTTAGTCACTCTAAAATGAAGCTTTTGGGATGTTCTTGAAATTTCCATGTTTGAAACCCAAAACGACTTATCTACATGCATGCTTGACTTAAGACATAGTTTAGCTAGGGTTAGGGGGTAGATACATGATTTTCCTGATTTGAATATGTCTAGACCTTGTTTACCAACTTAGTTGAATGCTTACTATATGACATAAGAAGACTATGTGCCTTGGTTTTTCATTTTTTTGATTTTTTTTAAATTCTTATGCCCATTTGAATCTTGGTCAAATCCTAGGTTTGACCATATGGTTTTAACAAATTTAAATCATGAATATAAAAATTAAGCATCTATCCTTCTTAGTCACTCCAAAATGTAAATCTTGGGAGGGTTCTTGAAATTTGCATGTTTGAAACCAAAAACCACTTCTCTTCATGTATGCTTGACTTCATAAGACAAAGTTTATGGTTAGGGGTAGATATATACATGATTTTCTGGTTTGAATATGTTTAGACCTTGTTTATCAACTTGAATGCTTACTATATATATGACATATAAGAATGCTACGTCCTTTGTTTTTTCATTCTTTTGATTTTTTTCTGAAATTTTATGCCCATTTGAATCTTTTGGTCAAATCCTAGGTTTGACCAAGATTTAAACAAGTTTAAAACATGAAAATGAAAACGGAAGCCTGCATCCTTCTTAGTCACTATAAAATCAACTTAATTGAGACTTACTATATGAATCCATAGGAAACTTTGTTCTAATGCACTATAATAATCAACCGAGTTTTTACACCAATAGGTATGTCACTTACGTGTGGTGCCCATGCGTGAGGTCCCGCACTTCAGTGACCACAAGTCACGTGCAATAGGTACGCAAACTCCCAGCCATTTTCTTTGTCAAGAGAAGACGCATCAGGATGCGTATTGGAAGTCTCTGGGTCCTTCAGGATCCTTCGGTTGTCCCTCTCACAAAAAGAACAAATCTCTCTCATTCTCGGCCTCGCTCGCTCGCTCGCTCGCACCTCCTGCTCACTGACAAAACCTACACAACAGTCAACATCATCACCCGAAAAAGGGAGACACCATAATGCACTCCCTTCTTCTCTCCTTCCGAGTGATCCCTCTTCCTCCGAGTTTCACTCGACGGGCAAACACATATGTGCTACATAGTAATAATAAAAAGGTACTCCGTAGAAAAATCGACCTACGAATCTATAATTAAATAGGTTAAACTAGGGTTTTCCCAGTACTACAGATCAAGGTTAAAAAAAACCAACTACGGGGTTCGAACAACCCCATTTCTAATCAAAGATTTTTTTCGACGTCATCCAAATGGCCTCAAACTATAGCATGGGCGGATCCAGACTATAGCCAAGGGGGGCAGCTGCCCCCACTCAATTTTCTGAAATCTTGTAATATGTTAAGCTAAAGGCTGGTTTGCCCGCACTTAGAAATGATATTTGCATCACTTATCATATGTTTGCCCATTTGAATCTTGTCAAATCCTAGATTTGACCAAGATAATTTAAACAAGTTTAAAACATGAGAATGAAAAGGGAAGCTTGTATCCTTCTTAGTCACTCTAAAATGAAGTTTTGGGAGGTTTTTGAAATTTCCATGTTTGAAACCCAAAACCACTTCTCTTCATGCTTGACTTCATAAACATGAAAATGAAGACTATTTGCTAACGGAGGGAGTAAGCACTCTTGCTATCAAAAGTACCAAACAATGCATACCAAAATGATTTTTTAGAGGAATACTAGTTCAGATTATTTAATTTTATATTAGCAGGCCAAAATCGAACCCCGTAGTTGCATTTTCTGAAATTGATCCGTAGTACTGGGCAGAACCCTAGTTTAACTTATTTAATAATAGATTCGTAGATCGATTTTTTTACGTTATTATTATTATTACTAGGCAGCACATGTGTTTGCCCGTCCAGTGAAACTCTTTCATTTCATTTTTCTTTTCCGCAAGGTCGGGAGTCGGAGGAAGATGGATCACACGGGAGGAGACGAAGGGAGAGCAGTCACGGGGCCCCACTTATTTATGGTGCCTATATTTTTCGGGTGATCTTGTTGTGCAGAGGTTGTCGATGCTAGGGTGCGAGAGAGCGAGGCCGAGAAAGATAGAGATGGTTTTTTTAATAGGGACAAACTAACGATCCTGAAGGACACAGATTTACAATACGCATCGAGCACGGTTCTGACGGGACACAAAATAAACAGGAAATTACGTCTAAATCCCTAAGATTTACATGGTAGACCCCAGGCTGAAAGCAAGAAATGCGATCGGGTCCTTAACAGCCACCGTCCGGATTGATCCTCGTCACAGCCAGGCACGAACAACTTGGCGCGACCAAATCGCCATGGCTACAGAGCCTACACACCATGGCCTCCGAGCTGAGCTAGAAACGCCCTGCCAAAACCGGCAGCCAACGGAGGTGGATAATTGGAGAGATGGAGAGACAGAGAGAGTCTTGATGCCTCTCTCTTGACAAGGAAGATGGCTGGGAGTTTGCCTACCTAGCGTACGTGACTTGTGCTCACTGAAGTGTGGGACCTCACGCATGGGAACCACACGTAAGTGACAGACTTGTTGCTCTAATAACTCGGGTGATTATTATACTGTATTAGTACATAGTTTCCTATGGATCCTTCTTAGTCACTCCTAAATGAAGCTCTTGAGAGGGTTTTTGAAATTTTCATGTTTGAAACCAAAAACCACTTCTCTTCATGCTTGACTTCATAAGACAGAGTTTAGGGTTATGGGGTAGATACATCATTTTTCTGGTTTGAGTATGTCTAGATCGACCTTGTTTATCAACTTTAATGCTTACTATATGACATACGAAGACTATGTGCTTTGGTTTTTCATTTTTTGATTTTTTTGATTTTTTATACCCATTTGAATCTTGGTCAAATCATAGGTTTGACCAAGATTTAAACAAGTTAAAAACATGAGTATGAAAAACTAAGCCTCTATCCATTTTAGTCACTCCAAAATGAAGCTCTTGGGAGGGTTTTTGAAATTTCCATGTTTGAAACCAAAAACCACTTCTCTTCATGCTTGACTTCATAAGACAGAGTTTAGGGTTAGGGGGTAGATACATGATTTTTCTGGTTTGAATATGTCTAGACCTTGTTTATCAACTTAATTGAATGCTTACTATATGACATAATTAAGAAGACTATGTGCCTTTGTTTTTCATGTATTTTGATTTATTTTGAATTTTTATGCCCATTTGAATCTTGGTTAAATCCTAGGTTCGACCATGATTTAAACAAGTTTAAAACATGAATGTGAAAAATTAAGCATGTATACTTCTTAGTCACTCCAAAATGTAGCTCTTGGGAGGGTTTTTGAAATTTCCATGCTTGAAACCAAAAACCACTTCTCTTCATGCTTGACTTCATAAAACAAAGTTTAGGGTTAGGGGTAAATACATGATTTTTCTGGTTTGAATATGTCTAGACCTTGTTTATCTACTTAATTGAATGCTTACTATATGACATGAGAAGACTATGTGCATTGGTTTTTCATTTTATTGTTTTTTTTAATTTTATGCCCATTTGAATCTTGGTCAAATCCTAGGTTTGACCATGATTTAAACAAGTTTAAAACATGAATATGAAAAATTAAGGATATATCCTTCTTAGTCACTCCAAAATGAAGCTCTTGGGAGGGTTTTTGAAATTTCCATGTTTGAAACCAAAAACCACTTCTCTTCATGCATATGCTTGACTTCATAAGACAGAGTTTAGGGTTAGGGTTAGATATTTACATGATTTTCTAGTTTGAATATGTCTAGACCTTGTTTATCAACTTTTGAATGCTCTTACTATATATATGACATAAGAATACTATGTCCTTTGTTTTTTCATTCTTTTATTTTTTTCTGAAATTTTATGCCCATTTGAATCTTTTGGTCAAATCCTAGGTTTGACCAAGATTTAAACAAGTTTAAAACATGAAAATGATAAGGGAAACCTCCATCCTTCTTAGTCACTCTAAAATCAACTTAATTGAATGCTTACTATATGACATAAAAAGACTATGTGCCTTGTTTTCATTCATTTTGAATTATTTTGAATTTTTATGCCTATTTGAATCTTGGTAAAATCCTAGGTTTGACCAGTTTAAATCATGAATATGAAAAATTAAGCATCTATCCTTCTTAGTCACTCTCCAAAATGTAGCTCTTGGGGGGTTAAAATTTCCATGTTTGAAACCAAAAACCACTTCTCTTCATGTATGCTTGACTTCATAAGACAAAGTTTAGGGTTAGGGGGAGATATATACATAATTTTTTCTGGTTTGAATATGTCTAGACCTTGTTTATCAACTTTAATGCTTACTATATGACATAAGAATGCTATGTGCTTTGGTTTTTTATTTTTCTATTTTTTTTAATTTTATACCCATATATTTGAACCTTTGTGAAATCCTAGGTTTGACCAGGATTTAAACAAGTTTAGAACATGAAAATGAAAAGGTAAGCCTGGATCCTTCTTAATTAGTCACACTCTAAAATGAAGCTTTTGGGAGGTTCTTGAAATTTCCATGTTTGAAACCCAAAACCACATCTCTTCATGATTGACTTCATAAGACAGAGTTTAGGGTTAGGGGTAGATATATACATGATTTTCCTGGTTTGAATATGTCTAGCCCTTGTTTATCAACTTAGTCGACTGCTTAATATATATATGACATAAGAAGACTACGTGCCTTGGTTTTTCATTTTTTTATTTTTTTTAAATTCTTATGCCCATTTGAATCTTGGCCAAATCCTAGGTTTAATTAACCTTGGTTTAAACAAATTTAAATCATGAATATAAAAATTAAGCATATATCCTTCTTAGTCACTCCAAAATGTAAATCTTGGGAGGGATCTTGAAATTTGCATGTTTGAAACCAAAAACCACTTCTCTTCATGCATGCTTGACTTCATAAGACAGATTTTAGGGTTAGGGGTAGATATATACATGATTTTTCTGGTTTGAATATGTCTAGACCTTGTTTATCAACTTGAATGCTTACTATATGACATAAGAAGACTATATGCTTTTGTTTTTCATTTTTCTGTTTTTTTAATTTTATGTCCGTTTGAATCTTTTGGTCAAATCTTAGCTAGGTTTGACCAATATTTAAACAAGTTTAAGACATGAAAATGAAAAGGGAAGCCTGCATCCTTCTTTTAGTCACTCTAAAATGAATTTTTTAAGAGGTTTTTGAAATTTCCATGTTTGAAACCCAAAACCACTTCTCTTCATGATTGACTTCATAAGACAGAGTTTAGGGTTAGGGGTAGATATATACATGATTTTTTCTGGTTTGAATATGTCTAGACCTTGTTTATCAACTTTAATGCTTACTATATATATGACATATAAGAATGCTATGTCCTTTGTTTTTTCATTCTTTTGATTTTTTTTTTTTGAAATTTTATGCCCATTTGAATCTTTTGGTCAAATCCTAGGTTTGACCAAGATTTAAACAAGTTTAAAACATGAAAATGAAAAGGGAAGCCTGCATCCTTCTTAGTCACTCTAAAATCAACTTCATTGAGAATGCTTACTATATGACATAAGAAGACTATGTGCCTTGGTTTTTCATTTTTTTGATTTTTTTAAAATTCTTATGCCCATTTGAATCTTGGTCAAATCCTAGGTTTGACCATGGTTTAAACAAATTTAAATCATAAATATAAAAATTAAGCATATATCCTTCTTAGTCACTCCAAAATGTAAATCTTGGGAGGGTTCTTGAAATTTCCATGTTTGAAACCAAAAACCACTTCTCTTCATGCATGCTTCACTTCATAAGACAGAGTTTAGGGTTAGGGGTAGATATATACATGATTTTTCTGGTTTGAATATGTCTAGACCTTGTTTATCAACTTGAATGCTTACTATATGACATAAGAAAACCATGTGTTTTCGTTTTTCATTTTTCTGATTTTATTTTTATTTTTCATGCCCATTTGAATCTTGGTCAAATCCTAGGTTTGACCAAGATTTAAACAAGTTTAAAACATGAAAATGAAAAGGGAAGCATGTATCCTTCTTAGTCACTCTAAATGAAGTTTTTGGGAGGTTTTTGAAATTTCCATCTTTGAAACCCAAAACCACTTCTCTTCATGATTGACTTCATAAGACATAGTTTAGGGTTAGGGGTAGATACATGATTTGTATGGTTTGAATATGTCTAGACCTTGTTTATCAACTTTAATGCGTACTATATGACATAAGAAGACTATGTGCTTTGGTTTTTCATTTTTTTGTTTTTTTTAATTTTCCGCCCATTTGAATCTCTGTCAAATCCTAGCAGGTTAGACCAAGATTTAGACAAGTTTAACACGTGAAAACGAATAAGTAAGCATGGATCCTTCTTAGTCACTCTAAAATGAAGCTTTTGGGATGTTCTTGAAATTTCCATGTTTGAAACCCAAAACGACTTATCTACATGCATGCTTGACTTAAGACATAGTTTAGCTAGGGTTAGGGGGTAGATACATGATTTTCCTGGTTTGAATATGTCTAGACCTTGTTTATCAACTGAGTTGAATGCTTACTATATGACATAAGAAGACTATGTGCCTTGGGTTTTCATTTTTTTGATTTTTTTTAAATTCTTATGCCCATTTGAATCTTGGTCAAATCCTAGGTTTGACCATATGGTTTTAACAAATTTAAATCATGAATATAAAAATTAAGCATCTATCCTTCTTAGTCACTCCAAAATGTAAATCTTGGGAGGGTTCTTGAAATTTGCATGTTTGAAACCAAAAACCACTTCTCTTCATGCATGCTTGACTTCATAAGACAGAGTTTATGGTTAGGGGTAGATATATACATGATTTTCTGGTTTGAATATGTTTAGACCTTGTTTATCAACTTGAATGCTTACTATATATATGACATATAAGAATGCTACGTCCTTTGTTTTTTCATTCTTTTGATTTTTTTCTGAAATTTTATTCCCATTTGAATCTTTTGGTTAAATCCTAGGTTTGACCAAGATTTAAACAAGTTTAAAACATGAAAATGAAAAGGGAAGCCTGCATCCTTCTTAGTCACTCTAAAATGAAGTTTTGGGAGGTTTTTGAAATTTCCATGTTTGAAACCCAAAACCACTTCTCTTCATGCTTGACTTCATAAACATGAAAATGAAGACTATTTGCTAACGGAGGGAGTAAGCACTCTTGCTATCAAAAGTACCAAACGATGCATACCAAAATGATTTTTTAGAGGAATACTAGTTCAGATTATTTAATTTTATATTAGCAGGCCAAAATCGAACCCCGTAGTTGCATTTTCTGAAATTGATCCGTAGTACTGGGCAGAACCCTAGTTTAACTTATTTAATAATAGATTCGTAGGTCGATTTTTTTACGTTATTATTATTATTATTACTAGGCAGCACATGTGTTTGCCTGTCCAGTGAAACTCTTTCATTTCATTTTTCTTTTCCGCAAGGTCGGGAGTCGGAGGAAGATGGATCACACGGGAGGAGATGAAGGGAGAGCAGTCACGGGGCCCCACTTATTTATGGTGCCTATATTTTTTCGGGTGATGCCGATTGGGGGTTGTCAGTGCGCAGCGGGTGCGAGCGAGCGAGGCCGAGAATGAGAGAGATGGTTTTTTTTAGAGGGACAACCGAACGATCCTGAAGGACCCAGATTTCCAATACGCATCAGAGCACAGTTTACAGCAGGACACAAAATAAACAGGAAATTACGTCTAAATCCCTAAGATTTACATGGTAGACCCCAGGCTGAAAGCAAGAAATGCGATCGGGTCCTTAACAGCCACCGTCCGGATTGATCCTCATCGCAGCCGGGCACGAACAACTTGGCGCGACCAAATCGCCATGGCTACAGAGCCTGCACACCATGGCCTCCGAGCTGAGCTAGAAACGCCCTGCCAAAACCGGCAGCCAACGGAGGTGGATAATTGGAGAGATGGAGAGACAGAGAGAGTCTTGATGCCTCTCTCTTTACAAAGAAGATGGCTGGGAGTTTGCCTACCTAGCGTACGTGACTTGTGCTCACTAAAGTGTGGGACCTCACGCATGGGAACCACACGTAAGTGACAGACTTGTTGCTCTAATAACTCGGGTGATTATTATATTGTATTAGTACATAGTTTCCTATGGATCCTTCTTAATCACTCCAAAATGAAGCTTTTGGGAGGTTTTTGAAATTACCATGTTTGAAACCCAAAACCACGTCTCTTCATGCTTGACTTCATAAGACAGAGTTTAGGGTTAGGGGTAGATACATGATTTTGTATGGTTTGAATATGTCTAGACCTTGTTTATCAACTTGAATGCTTACTATATATATGACGTACATATAAGAATGCTATGTCCTTTTTTTCCTTCTTTTGATTTTCTTCTGAATTTTTATGCCCATTTGAATCTTTTGGTCAAATCCTAGGTTTGACCAAGATTTAAACAAGTTTAAAACATGAAAATGAAAAGGGAAGCTTGTATCCTTCTTAGTCACTCTAAAATGAAGTTTCCATGTTTGAACATCTACTGCAGTATGTGTGAACATGTATGCACTATGTGTGCTATATATAACTAGTATGTCTTTCAAATTTGAACCACATTTGAATTAGTTTGAAATATTTGAAATTGGGCTTTTGGCTTAAACGTTCGAAACCCAAAACGATTTCTCTTCATGCTAGATTTCATAAGACCGAGTTTAGGGTTAGGGGGTAGATACATGATTTGTCTGGTTTGAATATGTCTAAACCTTGTTTATCAACTTGAATGCTTACTATATGACATCATAAGACTATGTGCTTTTGTTTTTCATTTTTCTAATTTTTTTCTGAATTTTATGCCCATTTGAATCTTGGTCAAATCCTAGGTACACGTTTGACCAAGATTTAAACAAGTTTCAAACATGAAAATTTGCATGTTTGAAACCCAAAACCACTTCTCTTCATGATTGACTTCATAAGACATAGTTTAGGGTTTTAGGGGTAGATATATACATGATTTTCTGGTTTGAATATGTCTAGACCTTGTTTATCAACTTGAATGCTTACTATATATATGACATATAAGAATGCTATGTCCTTTGTTTTTTCATTCTTTTGATTTTCTTCTGAATTTTTATGCCCATTTGAATCTTTTGGTCAAATCCTAGGTTTGACCAAGATTTAAACAAGTTTAAAACATGAGAATGAAAAGGGAAGCTTGTATTCTTCTTAGTCACTCTAAAATGAAGTTTTTGGGAGGTTTTTGAAATTACCATGTTTGAAACCCAAAACCACTTCTCTTCATGCTTGACTTCATAAGACAAAGTTTAGGGTTAGGGGTAGATACATGATTTTGTATGGTTTGAATATGTCTAGACCTTGTTTATCAACTTGAATGCTTACTATATATATGACGTACATATAAGAATGCTATGTCCTTTGTTTTTTCATTCTTTTGATTTTCTTCTGAATTTTTATGCCCATTTGAATCTTTTGGTCAAATCCTAGGTTTGACCAAGATTTAAACAAGTTTAAAACATGAAAATGAAAAGGGAAGCTTGTATCCTTCTTAGTCACTCTAAAATGAAGTTTCCATGTTTGAACATCTACTGCAGTATGTGTGAACATGTATGCACTATGTGTGCTATATATAACTAGTATGTCTTTCAAATTTGAACCATATATGAATAAGTTTGAAATATTTGAAATGGGGCTTTTGGCTTAAACGTTCGAAACCCAAAATGATTTCTCTTCATGCTAGATTTCATAAGACCGAGTTTAGGCCTGGTTAGGGGGTAGATACATGATTTGTCTGGTTTGAATATGTCTAAACCTTGTTTATCAACTTGAATGCTTACTATATGACATCATAAGACTATATGCTTTTGTTTTTCATTTTTCTAATTTTTTTCTGAATTTTATGCCCATTTGAATCTTGGTCAAATCCTAGGTACACGTTTGACCAAGATTTAAACAAGTTTCAAACATGAAAATTTGCATGTTTGAAACCCAAAACCACTTCTCTTCATGATTGATCGACTTCATAAGACATAGTTTAGGGTTAGGGGTAGATATATACATGATTTTTCTGGTTTGAGTATGTCTAGACCTTGTTTATCAACTTGAATGCTTACTATATGACATAAGAAGACTATATGCTTTTGTTTTTCATTTTTCTGTTTTTTTAATTTTATGCCCGTTTGAATCTTTTGGTCAAATCTTAGCTAGGTTTGGCCAATATTTAAACAAGTTTAAGACATGAAAATGAAAAGGGAAGCCTGCATCCTTCTTTTAGTCACTGTAAAATGAATTTTTTAAGAGGTTTTTTGAAATTTCCATGTTTGAAACCCAAAACGACTTCTCTTCATGCTTGACTTCATAAGACAGAGTTTAGGGTTATGGGTAGATACATGATTTTTGTATGGTTTGAATATGTCTAGACCTTGTTTATCAACTTGAATGCTTACTATATATATGACATATAAGAATGTTATGTCCTTTGTTTTTCTATTCTTTTGATTTTCTTCTGAATTTTTATGCCCATTTGAATCTTTTGGTCAAATCCTAGGTTTGACCAAGATTTAAACAAGTTTAAAACATGAAAATGAAAAGGGAAGCTTGTATCCTTCTTAGTCACTCTAAAATGAAGTTTCCATGTTTGAACATCTACTCCAGTATGTGTGAACATGTATGCACTATGTGTGCTATAACTAGTATGTCTTTCAAATTTGAACCACATTTGAATAAGTTTGAAATATTTGAAATGGGGCTTTTGGCTTAAACGTTCGAAACCCAAAACGATTTCTCTTCATGCTAGATTTCATAAGACCGAGTTTAGGGTTAGGGGTAGATACATGATTTGTCTGGTTTGAATATGTCTAAACCTTGTTTATCAACTTGAATGCATACTATATGACATCATAAGACTATGTGCTTTTGTTTTTCATTTTTCTAATTTTTTTCTGAATTTTATGCCCATTTGAATCTTGGTCAAATCCTAGGTACGTTTGACCAAGATTTAAACAAGTTTCAAACATGAAAATTTCCATGTTTGAAACCCAAAACCACTTCTCTTCAAGATTGACTTCATAAGACATAGTTTAGGGTTTTAGGGGTAGATATATACATGATTTTCTGGTTTGAATATGTCTAGACCTTGTTTATCAACTTGAATGCTTACTATATATATGACATATAAGAATGCTATGTCCTTTGTTTTTTCATTCTTTTGATTTTCTTCTGAATTTTTATGCCCATTTGAATCTTTTGGTCAAATCCTAGGTTTGACCAAGATTTAAACAAGTTTAAAACATGAGAATGAAAAGGGAAGCTTGTATCCTTCTTAGTCACTCTAAAATGAAGTTTTTGGGAGGTTTTTGAAATTACCATGTTTGAAACCCAAAACCACTTCTCTTCATGCTTGACTTCATAAGACAGAGTTTAGGGTTAGGGGTAGATACATGATTTTGTATGGTTTGAATATGTCTAGACCTTGTTTATCAACTTGAATGCTTACTATATATATGACATATAAGAATGTTATGTCCTTTGTTTTTTCATTCTTTTGATTTTCTTCTGAATTTTTATGCCCATTTGAATCTTTTGGTCAAATCCTAGGTTTGACCAAGATTTAAACAAGTTTAAAACATGAAAATGAAAAGGGAAGCTTGTATCCTTCTTAGTCACTCTAAAATGAAGTTTCCATGTTTGAACATCTACTGCAGTATGTGTGAACATGTATGCACTATGTGTGCTATAACTAGTATGTCTTTCAAATTTGAACCACATTTGAATAAGTTTGAAATATTTGAAATGGGGCTTTTGGCTTAAACGTTCGAAACCCAAAACGATTTCTCTTCATGCTATATTTCATAAGACCGAGTTTAGGCCTGGTTAGGGGGTAGATACATGATTTGTCTGGTTTGAATATGTCTAAACCTTGTTTATCAACTTGAATGCTTACTATATGACATCATACGGATGAAGCCTGGTGACCGGGTGTATACGTGAGCACGCGCCCAGCAGTCGACATGTGTCTAACGGTGTTTGTTCCTCCGTTAGGTGATATGCTACTGATTGATTAGGGAACATCGATTCTAGAATTGATTGATTAGCTTCGTCCGCTACTGTGGAGCAACTAGACGAGTTCTGAGTTCTGACCCATGGTCCTGGTTAGCGCTAATTAACTAAGCGCTCTGCTTAGCGCATGTATTTTCAGCGCCGCATCCGTGTCCAGGCCATGGACGCCGCCCTTCCCAAGCTCGACTGCCGCACTTCTGTCCGCTTACGGCCGTGCACGTCGCGCGGCCCGTGCCGCACACGCGCCTGCGAGCGCAGACCATGTGCCGCCTCGAGGCTCCCAATTTCCTCTGCTGCCGGCAGCCGCACGTCGCCGCCCTTCCCAAGCTCGGCCGCCGCACCTCTGTCCGGCCACGGCCGTGCACGTCGCGCGATGGCGGAGGACGAAGCCAGCCTCAAATTGGAACCAGACCTCCGATTTTCGGAGGACTCTCCTCTGGTACCCGACGGTGGTAGTGCGGTGCGCTTCCCCAATAGCGAAGAACCATGCTGGGGGAGCAGTTCTTCATGCCGCTCATCGGCAGGAATGCCATATAGTACAAGATTTTTTTTTACACTTTCCGATTGGGATCCAAGACATTTATCCAAAAAATCATAGTACTATATAAATGAACCAGATCTGAGAACTCAGATTCATGAACATAGTAGTTTCAAACAATTAAGCAATGAACGAAAATTGCATCTAGAAAACCGAACAAGTAAACCAAACAGAAAATAAAAAAAAATACAACAAACAGGGGAGGCCAGATTCACTGCTGCTGGCCCAACTCTGGTGTTGTCTTCATCCTCTTCAACCACGCGACGGGATCCAGCTTGAGGCCAACCGGCAATGTCTGCGATGGAGCAGGTTGGGTAGGTGGCCGTTGCTAGACTCGATCAACATGTCTACTTTGCTCGTACAAGGCCTTTTCCTTGCAGGCGACTGGTATGACTCCCGCTCGGGCGAACAGGCTTCACCACGCGGCCCACAACCAAATCGGACCTGCATATCTCATCGAACAGTAGCAGGGGAAAGAAAATTCCCAAATTGAAACCGCCCTTCGTCGGAAGCCTCCCCTTCCAATCGAGGACGCGCAACGGCAGTCGGCAGAAGCGCACATGGTCCTACCTCCCCAACTGCAGACGAGTTCGACGACGCTAGGCCTCCCTCCTCAACCATGCGGGGCTCGAGCTCGAGGTCCTCCTCGCCAATGGAGGAGTTCCTGATCCTGCCGTCTGCCGCAAGGCCTGCGCTCGCCCCCCTGCAGAGCCACAGCCAACTCATCCCCGTCGTTTTGCCGGTGCCGGCCTAGGAGACGGTGGCGACGTAGGCCATGATGGGGCCGGGGAGGAGCACGAACGCCCTACTGCGGTGGCGGTGCCGGGAGCAGCGGGAGCAGACGCACCGCGCGACGAGGCCGAGACGCGCATCGCTTGGGAGCGGGCGGCGCGTGTGGGAGCTTGTGTGGCCGAGACTCGCGTGTGAAGATGATTTGGGGAAGGAGCGAAGGACGAGCGGAATTAGAGGATAAGGCACAGGAGGTGGCGTCAGATTGATTCCACGCCGTTTGGTCGCCGTGTGTGAAGTCACGAATCTTAAAGCAAATCCAATGGTGATGGATGCGTGCTCACGTATACACGCGGTCACCAAATCCACTCTCTGACATCATAAGACTATGTGCTTTTGTTTTTCATTTTTCTAATTTTTTTCTGAATTTTATGCCCATTTGAATCTTGGTCAAATCCTAGGTACACGTTTGACCAAGATTTAAACAAGTTTCAAACATGAAAATTTGCATGTTTGAAACCCAAAACCACTTCTCTTCATGATTGATCGACTTCATAAGACATAGTTTAGGGTTAGGGGTAGATATATATATGATTTTTCTGGTTTGAGTATGTCTAGACCTTGTTTATCAACTTAAATGCTTACTATATGACATAAGAAGACTATATGCTTTTATTTTTCATTTTTCTATTTTTTTAATTTTATGCCCATTTGAATCTTTTGGTCAAATCTTAGCTAGGTTTGACCAATATTTAAACAAGTTTAAGACATGAAAATGAAAAGGGAAGCCTGCATCCTTCTTTTAGTCACTCTAAAATGAATTTTTTAAGAGGTTTTTTGAAATTTCCATGTTTGAAACCAAAAACCACTTCTCTTCATGCTTGACTTCATAAGACAGAGTTTAGGGTTAGGGGTAGATATATACATGATTTTTTCTGGTTTGAATATGTCTAGACCTTGTTTATCAACTTTAATGCTTACTATATATATGACATATAAGAATGCTATGTCCTTTATTTTTTCATTCTTTTGATTTTTTTCTGAAATTTTATGCCCATTTGAATCTTTTGGTCAAATCCTAGGTTTGACTAAGATTTAAACAAGTTTAAAACATGAAAATGAAAAGGGAAGCCTGCATCCTTCTTAGTCACTATAAAATCAACTTAATTGAGAATGCTTACTATATGAATCCATAGGAAACTTTGTTCTAATGCACTATAATAATCAACCGAGTTTTTACACCAACAGGTATGTCACTTACGTGTGGTGCCCATGCGTGAGGTCCCGCACTTCAGTGACCACAAGTCACGTGCAATAGGTACGCAAACTCCCAGCCATTTTCTTTGTCAAGAGAAGACGCATCAGGATGCGTATTGGAAGTCTCTGGGTCCTTCAGGATCCTTCGGTTGTCCCTCTCACAAAAAGAACAAATCTCTCTCATTCTCGGCCTCGCTCGCTCGCTCGCTCGCACCTCCTGCTCACTGACAAAACACACTGCTGTGATCCAACATCATCACCCGAAAAAGGGAGACACCATAATGCACTCCCTTCTTCTCTCCTTCCGAGTGATCCCTCTTCCTCCGAGTTTCACTCGACGGGCAAACACATATGTGCTGCATAGTAATAATAAAAAGGTACTCCGTAGAAAAATCGACCTACGAATCTATAATTAAATAGGTTAAACTAGGGTTTTCCCAGTACTACAGATCAAGGTTAAAAAAAACCAACTACGGGGTTCGAACAACCCCATTTCTAATCAAAGATTTTTTTCGACGTCATCCAAATGGCCTCAAACTATAGCATGGGCGGATCCAGACTATAGCCAAGGGGGGCAGCTGCCCCCACTCAATTTTCTGAAATCTTGTAATATGTTAAGCTAAAGGCTGGTTTGCCCGCACTTAGAAATGATATTTGCATCACTTATCATATGTTTGCCCATTTGAATCTTGTCAAATCCTAGATTTGACCAAGATAATTTAAACAAGTTTAAAACATGAGAATGAAAAGGGAAGCTTGTATCCTTCTTAGTCAAACTAAAATGAAGTTTTGGGAGGTTTTTGAAATTTCCATGTTTGAAACCCAAAACCACTTCTCTTCATGTTTGACTTCATAAGACAGAGTTTAGGGTTAGGGGTAGATACATGATTTTGTATGGTTTGAATATGTCTAGACCTTGTTTATCAACTTGAATGCTTACTATATATATGACATATGAGAATGTTATGTCCTTTGTTTTTTCATTCTTTTGATTTTCTTCTGAATTTTTATGCCCATTTGAATCTTTTGGTCAAATCCTAGGTTTGACCAAGATTTAAACAAGTTTAAAACATGAAAATGAAAAGGGAAGCTTGTATCCTTCTTAGTCACTCTAAAATGAAGTTTCCATGTTTGAACATCTACTGCAGTATGTGTGAACATGTATGCACTATGTGTGCTATAACTAGTATGTCTTTCAAATTTGAGACACATTTGAATAAGTTTGAAATATTTGAAATGGGGCTTTTGGCTTAAACGTTCGAAACCCAAAACGATTTCTCTTCATGCTAGATTTCATAAGACCGAGTTTAGGGTTAGGGGGTAGATACATGATTTGTCTGGTTTGAATATGTCTAAACCTTGTTTATCAACTTGAATGCTCACTATATGACATCATAAGACTATGTGCTTTTATTTTTCATTTTTCTAATTTTTTTCTGAATTTTATGCCCATTTGAATCTTGGTCAAATCCTAGGTACGTTTGACCAAGATTTAAACAAGTTTCAAACATGAAAATTTCCATGTTTGAAACCCAAAACCACTTCTCTTCATGATTGACTTCATAAGACATAGTTTAGGGTTAGGGGTAGATAGATACATGATTTTTTTGGTTTGATAATGTCTAGACCTTGGTTTATCAACTTAATTGAATGCTTACTATATATATGACATAAGAATAATATGTGCTCATTTTAATGATTACTTTTTGAATTTTTATCCCCATTTGTTGAATCTTGGTCAAATACTAGGTTTGACCAAGATTTAAACAAGTTTAAAACATGAATATGAAAAAGTAAGCCTGTATCGATCCTTCTTAGTCACTCCAAAATGAAGCTCGTTGGAGGTTTTTGAAATTTCCATGAATTTTTTGGTTTGAATATGTCTAGACCTTGTTTATTAACTTGAATGCTTACTATATGACATACAAAGACTATGTGCTTTGGGTTATGATTTTGTTTTTGAATTTTTATGCCCATTTAAATCTTGGTCAAATCCTAGGTTTTACCATGACTTAAACAAGTTTAAAACATGAATATGAAAAAGTAAGCATGTATCCTTCTTAGTCACTCCAAAATGAAGCTCTTAATTAGTAGGGCTTTTGAAATTTCCATGTTTGAAACCAAAAACCACTTATCTTCACCATGCATGCTTGACTTCATAAGACAGAGTTTAGGGTTAGGGGTAGATACATGATTTTTCAGGTTTAATATGTCTAGACCTTGTTTATCAACTAAATTGAATGCTTACTATATGACATATATAAGAAGACCTTGGTTTTTCATTTTTTTGAATTTTTATGCCCATTTGAATCTTGGTCAAATCCTAGGTTTGACCAAGATTTGAACAAGTTTTAAACATGAATATGAAAAGGTAAGCATGTATGCTTCTTAGTCACTCCAAAATGAAGCTCTTGGGAGGGTTTTTGAAATTTCCATGTTTGAAACCAAAAACCACATCTCTTCATGCTTGACTTCATAAGACAAAGTTTAGGGTTAGGGGTAGCCACATACATGTTTTTTCTGGTTTGAATATGTCTAGACCTTGTTTATCAACTTAATTTTATGCTTATTATATGACATAAGAAGACTATGTGCATTGGTTTTTCATTTTATTGTTTTTTTTAATTTTATCCCCATTTGTTGAATCTTGGTCAAATCCTAGGTTTGACCAAGATTTAAACAAGTTTAAAACATGAATATGAAAAGTAACATGCATCAATCCTTCTTAGTCACTCCAAAATGAAGCTCGCGGGAGGTTTTTGAAATTTCCAAGATTTTTCTGGTTTGAATATGTCTAGACCTTGTTTATCAACTTGAATGCTTACTATATGACATACACAGACTATGTGCTTTGGTTTTTGTTTTTTTTTTTTGAATTTTTATGCCCATTTGAATCTTGGTCAAATCCAAGGTTTGACCATGACTTAAACAAGTTTAAAACATGAATATGACAAAGTAAGCATGTATCCTTCTTAGTCACTCCAAAATGAAGCTCTTGGGAGGGTTTTTGAAATTTCCATGTTTGAAACCAAAAACCACTTCTCTTCACCATGCATGCTTGACTTCATAAGACAGAGTTTAGGGTTAGGGGGTAGATACATGATTTTTCATGTTTGATATGTCTAGACCTTGTTTATCAACTTAATTGAATGCTTACTATATGACATAAGAAGACCTTGGTTTTTCATTTTTTTTGTTTTTTTTTTGAATTTTTATGCCCATTTGAATCTTGGTCAAATCCTAGGTTTGACCAAGATTTGAACAAGTTTAAAACATGAATATGAAAAAGTAAGCATGTATGCTTCTTAGTCACTCCAAAATGAAGCTCTTGGGAGGGTTTTCGAAATTTCCATGTTTGAAACCAAAAACCACATCTCTTCATGCTTGACTTCATAAGACAGAGTTTAGGGTTAGGGGGAGATACATGATTTTTCTAGTTTGAATATGTCTAGACCTTGTTTATCAACTTAATTGAATGCTTACTATATGACAAAAGAAGACTATGTGCCTTGGTTTTTCATTTATTTTGAATTTCATGCCCATTTAAACAAGTTTAAATAATGAATATGAATAATTAGTCACTCCAAAATGTAGCTCTTGGGAGGTTTTTTGAAATTTCCATGTTTGAAACCAAAAACCACTTCTCTTCATGCATGCTTGACTTCATAAGACGGAGTTTAGGGTTTGGGGTAGACAGCACGCGCCGACGCGTGGACGCAATTTATTCTCTGTCCCCCTGACATGCACTTGCCAGTGTCTTCAACAGTCTGACACGAGCAGTGAAGCTTTTATTGGAGCCCAGCGGAGAGGGGCTCCATTTCTCGAGCGGTAGCGAGGTGACATGCACCTCGTGTGACATGCGGCCTAAATCCAAATTTAAACATCGCGAAAAAATCTGAAAAAATCATGCACGTTCACAGCACATATTAAGATAACCCCTAAAAATTTCAGATCAAAATTCGAAACATACATCGAGAAACAAAAAAGAGAAATCTGTCCTGAGTTTCTCTTTTTTTTCTCGATGTATGTTTCGAATTTTGATCTGAAATTTTTAGGGGTTATTTTAATATGTGCTGTGAACATGCATGATTTTTTTCAGATTTGTTTGTAATGTTTAAATTTGAATTTAAACCGCATGTCACACGGTGACATGCAATAGGTGCATGTCACCTGATCTGCGGTGACGCTGGGGCTAAAAACAAGACCTTTTTTTTTCTCCATCAAGTCAATGAAAAAAATACCCCTTTTTTCACCTTGCGCGACATGAGGAGCAGTTCGACCGGGGGGAGTACTGTTATCGGGTCTGTTCGTCGCCCTCCTCCTGCCCACCTCATTTCCTCCACTGTTTCACATATTTTAGCTTATATTTATGCGGTGCCGTGGAGGTGGGGGTCTGGTCGTCACCCTCCTCCTCCCCACCTCATTTCCTCCACTGTCTCGCAACTCCTTGATCTACTACTCCTATCCATATACATGCCACTCAAATGGATGTATTTGTAGATACATCCATTTTAGTGGCAGTTAATATGGACCGGAGGAAGTACTAATAATATGAGGCATGTTTTTGAGTTGGCCCTGTTTAGTAGAGTTTACATTTAAGAGTTTACATCTTTCTACCACCATTATTTTTGATTTAGCTTGTCTTTTGTGCCCACCATTTTATCGAGCAGGGTTAATGCAAGATCCATAGCAAACTAGCTTGTCATGACATTTTTTTGGCGGAGTGCATCTTCTCATGGCGAGCTAGCGACTTGATGTCTACGGGTGCTTCTATTCTTGTAGACAGTGTTGGGCCTCCAAGAGCAGAGGTTTGTAGAACAGCAGCAAGTTTCCCTTAAGTGGATCACCCAAGGTTTATCGAACTCAGGGAGGAAGAGGTCAAAGATATCCCTCTCATGCAACCCTGCAACCACAAAGCAAGAAGTATCTTGTGTCCCCAACACACCTAATAGGTGCACTAGTTCGGCGAAGAGATAGTGAAATACAAGTGGTATGAATGAATATGAGCAGTAGTAACGGCGCTTTAAAAGTGCTTGTCGGCATGCGATTGATGGTAGCAATATTGCAGAAGTAAAGATGCAAAAAACGAGTAAACAAGCAGCGATAGCAGTATTTAGGAACAAGGCCTAGGGATCATACTTTCACTAGTGGACACTCTCAACATTGATCACATAACAGAATAAATAGATAGATGCTAGACTCTACACCCTCTTGTTGGATGATGAACACCACTAACTGTGTAGGATTACACGAACCCTCAATGCCGGAGTTAACAAGCTCCACAATATTCAATGTTCATATTTAAATAACCTTAGAGTGCATGACAGATCAACATAACCAAACCAAGTACTAACATAGCATGCACACTGTCACCTTCACACAACGAAAGGAGGAATAGATCACATCAATACTATCATAGCAATAGTTAACTTCATAATCTACAAGAGATCACAATCATAGCCTACGCCAAGTACTACACGATGCACACACTGTCACCATTACACCGTGCAGGAGGAATAAACTACTTTAATAACATCACTAGAGTAGCACACAGATAAATTGTGATACAAAACACATTGCAATCATAAAGAGATATAAATAAGCACTTCACTATGCCATTCATAACAGTGAATAAGTATTCTGTGAAATATAGCCTAAGAGACCCACACGGTGCACACACTGTCACCTTTACACACGTGGGACAAGGAGTCTCCGGAGATCACATAATTAAAATCCACTTGACTAGCATAATGACATCTAGATTACAAGCATCATCATATGAATCTCAATCATGTAAGGCAGCTCATGAGATTATTGTATTGAAGTACATAGGAGAGAGATGAACCACATAGCTACCGGTACAGCCCCGAGCCTCGATGGAGAACTACTCCCTCCTCATGGGAGACAGCAGCGTTGATGAAGATGGCGGTGGTGTCGATGGAGAAGCCTTCCGGGGGCACTTCCCCGTCCCGGCGGCATGTCGGAACAGAGACTCCTGTCCCCCAGATCTTGGCTTCGCGATGGCGGCGGCTCTGGAAGGTTTCTCGTACCGTGGCTTTTCCCGTATCGTGTTTTAGGTCAGGGACCTTTATATAGGCGAAGAGGCGGAGTCGGAGGGTCAACGAGGCGGTGACACAGTAGGGGGGCGCGGCCCAGGCCCTGGCCGCGCCGCCCTATCATCTGGGCCCACCAGGGCTCCCCTCTGGTGGCTCTCGGGTGTTCTGGAAGCTTCGTGGAAAAATAGGATGCTGGGCATTGATTTCGTCCGATTCCGAGAATATTTCCCTTACTAGGATTTCTGAAACCAAAAACAGCAGAAAACAGGAACTGGCCCTTCGGCATCTCGTCAATAGGTTAGTTCTGTAAAACGCATAAATATGACATAAAGTATGCATAAAACATGTAGATATCATCAATAATGTGGCATGGAACATAAGAAATTATCGATACGTCGGAGACGTATCAGCATCCCCAAGCTTAGTTCCTGCACGTCCCGAGTGGGTAAACGATAACAAAGATAATTTCTGGAGTGACATGCCATCATAACCTTGATCATACTATTGTAAGCATATGTAATGAATGCAGCGATCAAAACAATGGTAATGACATGAGTAAACAAATGAATCATAAAGCAAAGACTTTTCATGAATAGTACTTTCAAGACAAGCATCAATAAGTCTTGCATAAGAGTTAACTCATAAAGCAATAAATCAAAGTAAAGGTATTGAAGCAACACAAAGGAAGATTAAGTTTCAGCGGTTGGTTTCAACTTATAACATGTATATCTCATGGATATTTCAATGTAAAGTAATATAACAAGTGCAATATGCAAGTATGTAGGAATCAATGCACAGTTAACACAAGTGTTTGCTTCTTGAGGTGGAAAGAGATAGGTGAACTGACTCAACATAAAAGTAAAAGAAAGGCCCTTCGCAGAGGGAAGCATTGATTGCTATATTTGTGCTAGAGCTTTGGTTTTGAAAACAAGAAACAATTTTGTCAACGGTAGTAATAAAGCATATGTATCATGTAAATTATATCTTACAAGTTGCAAGCCTCATGCATAGTATACTAATAGTGCCCGCACCTTGTCCTAATTAGCTTGGATTACCGGGATTGTCATCGCAATACACATGTTTTAACCAAGTGTCACAAAGGGGTACCTCTATGCCACTTTGTACAAAGGTCTAAGGAGAAAGCTCGCATTTGGATTTCTCGCTTTTGATTATTCTCAACTTAGACATCCATACCGGGACAACATAGACAACAGATAATGGACTCCTCTTTAATGCATAAGCATTTAGCAACAATTAATGTTCTCATATGAGATTGAGGATGTATGTCCAAAACTGAAACTTCCACCATGATTCATGGCTTTAGTTAGCGGCCCAATGTTCTTCTCTAACATTATGCATGCTCTAACCATTAAATGAGTGGTAAATCTCCCTTACTTCAGACAAGACGGACATGCATAGCAACTCACATGATATTCAACAAAGAGTAGTTGATGGCGTCCCCAGAAACATGGTTATCGCACAACAAACAACTTAATAAGAGATAAAGTGCATAAGTATACATATTCAATACCACAATAGTTTTTAAGCTATTTGTCCCATGAGCTATATATTGCAAAGGTAAAGGATGGAAATTTTAAAGGTAGCACTCAAGCAATTTACTTTGGAATGGCGGAGAAATACCATGTAGTAGGTAGGTATGGTGGACACAAATGGCATAGTGGTTGGCTCAAGGATTTTGGATGCATGAGAAGTATTCCCTCTCGATACAAGGCTTAGGCTAGCAAGGTTGTTTGAAGCAAACTCAAGTATAAAACGGTGCAGGAAGACTCACATATAAACATATTGTAAGCATTATAAGACTTTACATCGTCTTCCTTGTTGTTCAAACACCTTAACCAGAAAATATCTAGACTTAGAGAGACCAAATATGCAAACCAAATTTTAGCAAGCTCTATGTATTTCTTCATTAATGGGTGCAAAGTACATGATGCAAGAGCTTAAACATGATCTATATGAGCACAACAATTGCCAAGTATCAAATTATTCAAGACATTATACCAATTACCACATGCAGCATTTTCTGTTTCCAACCATATAACAATGAACGAAGCAGTTTTCAACTCCGCCATGAACATTAAAGATAGAACTAAGAACACATGTGTTCATATGAACCAGCGGAGTGTGTCTCTCTCCCACACAAGCATGAATTTATTCAGAGAAGGAAAATAACAAAATGAAAATAAAAACAAACAGACGCTCCAAGTAAAGTACATAAGATGTGACCGAATAAAAATATAGTTTCAAGAGAAGGAACCTGATAATTTTGTCGATGAAGAAGGGGATGCCTTGGGCATCCCCAAGCTTAGACGCTTGGGTCTTCTTAAAATATGCAGGGATGAACCACGGGGGCATCCCCAAGCTTAGACTTTTCACTCTTCTTGATCATAGTATATCATCCTCCTCTCTTGACCCTTGAAAACTTCCTCCACACCAAACTCAAAACAAACTCATTAGAGGGTTAGTGCATAATCAAAAATTCACATGTTCAGAGGTGACACAATCATTCTTAACACTTCTGGACATTGCCCAAAGCTACTGGAAGTCAATGGAACAAAGAAATCCATCCAACACAGCAAAAGAGGCAATGCGAAATAAAAGGCAGAATCTGTCAAAACAGAACAGTCCGTAAAGACGAATTTTAAAGTGGCACCAGACTTGCTCAGATGAAAATGCTCAAATTGAATGAAAGTTGCGTACATATCTGAGGATCACGCACGTAAATTGGTAGGTTTTTCTGAGTTACCTACAGAGAATTCTGCCCAGATTCGTGACAGACAGAAATCTGTTTCTGCGCAGTAATCCAAATCTAGTACGAACCTTGCTATCAAAGACTTTACTTGGCACAACAATGCAATAAAATAAAGATAAGGAGAGGTTGCTACAGTAGTAACAACTTCCAAGACTCAAATATAAAATAAAAGTACTGTAGTAAAATAAACACATGGGTTATCTCCCAAGAAGTTCTTTCTTTATAGCCATTAAGATGGGCTCAGCAGTTTTAATGATGCACTCGCAAGAAATAGTAGTTGAAGCAAAAGAGAGCATCAAGAGGCAAATTCAAAACAAATTTAAGTCTAACATGCTTCCTGTGCATAGGAGTTTTATAAATAAACAAGTTCATGAAGAAAAAAGTAACAAGCATAGGAAGATAGAAGAAGTGTAGCTTCAAAAATTTCAGCACATAGAGAGGTGTTTTAGTAACATGAAAATTTCTACAACCATATTTTCCTCTCTCATAATAACTTTCAGTAGCAACATGAGCAAACTCAACAATATAACTATCACATAAAGCATTCTTATCATGAGTCTCATGCATAAAATTATTACTCTCCACATAGGCATAATCAATTTTATTAGTTGTAGTGGGAGCAAATTCAACAAAGTAGCTATCATTATTATTCTCATCATCAAATATAGGAGGCATATTGTAATCATAATCAAATTTATCCTCCATAACAGGCAGTACTAAAAGACCAATATCATTATAATCATCATAAATAGGTGGCAAAGTATCATCAAAGTAAATTTTCTCCTCAATACCCGGAGGACTAAAGAGATCATTTTCATCAAAACCGACCTCCCCAAGCTTAAATTCTTCCATAGCATTAGCAACAATGGTGTTCAAAGCATTCATACTAATAACATTCCCATTAGCATGCATAAGTTCCATGGGTTTTTTAATTTTCTCTTCAAACACATCATGTCCTAATTCAAGATAAAGTTCATAAAGATCTCTCATTTTGTTGTTGTCTTCCATTAAGCCTTACTAGTGTAAAACAAGAGACAAAAAGATGCAATTGCAGGATCTAAAGGAAATAGCTTCGAGCACACACGCAACGGCAACAGAAAAGTACTTAGTTACCTGAGACCGGAGTATGAGTGCCTTTTACCTTTCCTCCCCGGCAACGGCGCCAGAAAAGTGCTTGATGTCTACGGGTGCTTCTATTCTTGTAGACAGTGTTGGGCCTCCAAGAGCAGAGGTTTGTAGAACAGCAGCAAGTTTCCCTTAAGTGGATCACCCAAGGTTTATCGAACTCAGGGAGGAAGAGGTCAAAGATATCCCTCTCATGCAACCCTGCAACCACAAAGCAAGAAGTCTCTTGTGTCCCCAACACACCTAATAGGTGCACTAGTTCGGCGAAGAGATAGTGAAATACAAGTGGTATGAATGAATATGAGCAGTAGTAACGGCGCCAGAAAAGTGCTTGCTGGCGTGCAGTTGATGGTAGCAATATTGCAGGAAGTAAAGATGCAAAAAACAAGAAACAAGCAGCGATAGCAGTATTTAGGAACAAGGCCTAGGGATCATACTTTCACTAGTGGACACTCTCAACATTGATCACATAACAGAATAAATAGATAGATGCTAGACTCTACACCCTCTTGTTGGATGATGAACACCACTAACTGTGTAGGATTACACGAACCCTCAATGCCGGAGTTAACAAGCTCCACAATATTCAATGTTCATATTTAAATAACCTTAGAGTGCATGACAGATCAACATAACCAAACCAAGTACTAACATAGCATGCACACTGTCACCTTCACACTACGAAAGGAGGAATAGATCACATCAATACTATCATAGCAATAGTTAACTTCATAATCTACAAGAGATCACAATCATAGCCTACGCCAAGTACTACACGATGCACACACTGTCCCCATTACACCGTGCAGGAGGAATAAACTACTTTAATAACATCACTAGAGTAGCACACATATAAATTGTGATACAAAACACATTGCAATCATAAAGAGATATAAATAAGCACTTCACTATGCCATTCATAACAGTGAATAAGTATTCTGTGAAATATAGCCTAAGAGACCCACACGGTGCACACACTGTCACCTTTGCACACGTGGGACAAGGAGTCTCCGGAGATCACATAAGTAAAATCCACTTGACTAGCATAATGACATCTAGATTACAAGCATCATCATATGAATCTCAATCATGTAAGGCAGCTCATGAGATTATTGTATTGAAGTACATAGGAGAGAGATGAACCACATAGCTACCGGTACATCCCCGAGCCTCGATGGAGAACTACTCCCTCCTCATGGGAGACAGCAGCGTTGATGAAGATGGCGGTGGTGTCGATGGAGAAGCCTTCCGGGGGCACTTTCCCGTCCCGGCGGCGTGCCAGAACAGAGACTCCTGTCCCCCAGATCTTGGCTTCGCGATGGCGGCGGCTCTGGAAGGTTTCTCGTACCGTGGCTTTTCCCGTATCGTGTTTTAGGTCAGGGACCTTTATATAGGCGAAGAGGCGGAATCGGAGGGTCGACGAGGCGGTGACACAGTAGGGGGGCGCGGCCCAGGCCCTGGCCGCGCCGCCCTATCATCTGGGCCCACCAGGGCTCCCCTCTGGTGGCTCTCGGGTGTTCTGGAAGCTTCGTGGAAAAATAGGATGCTGGGCATTGATTTCGTCCGATTCCGAGAATATTTCCTTACTAGGATTTCTGAAACTAAAAATAGCAGAAAACAGGAACTGGCCCTTCGGCATCTCGTCAATAGGTTAGTTCCGGAAAACGCATAAATATGACATAAAGTATGCATAAAACATGTAGATATCATCAATAATGTGGCATGGAACATAAGAAATTATCGATACGTCGGAGACGTATCACGACTTTGCCTACTAGAGTTTTTTTTTGTTGAACTACATTTTTTGGATTTTCCCATTTTATTTGTGCACAAGCTATGAGCCGCCCGCAATTCAGCACCATATATTCGAGTAGGATATTAGCAGGATGCTATCTTCTAGTGCTTTCTTTTCCCCTATATCCAGCCCCACCCACGGACAAGCAAGGACCTCTCTCCCTACCTCGCTCCCTCTCAGTCCTCCATCCGTAGCCGACATCCACCGCGCCAGAGCCAGCTCAGCGACGCCGTCAACCACACTTCGTCCGCTTCGTCGGATCTGCTTCCCGACTCACTGGTTCATCGTACCGGCCGGCGAGATCGGTACACAAAGCGCCACCATGATCCACCGAACCAAACCGAATGGCCAACGCGCCAACTCCCCAGTCGACCAAGGTTGAACACTTTGTCCGGTAGCTTTTGTTATGTATTTGATTTCCGAGACTAGTTTATTGCTTGCTTCCACTGCTTGTTATTAGCATCTATTTTTTTTTGTAATGCCTGCTAGATATTCCACTCGAGAATGCCTACGAAGAATCTCGGAGGCAACATATCTTGCAGAATAAGATAATTGCAGCCTCGATCGGCATACTGTGGAATGGGACAAAATCACCGCACCCCAAGTCGTTGCCGAGATTTTTCACCCGTGTGATGTGCCGCCAAAAGGACGATCCCGTGGGGCTGCTGCTGAAGAAGGTATTTAGCCGCACTGCTCAAATTTCATATGTGTTGTTTGCTGATTGATTTGATGAACTTTGATTTGCAGCAGCTAGCCACTGCTCATGTTCCTAACAAAGGCAGTGAGCGCGCCAGTGATGCAGACATTGGTAGAAAGGAGGCGGGATTTGGTCCTATTGTTCTAGCAAGCAATCATTTGAGGGGCCACCTAGGATCAGCACATCTGGATCCTCCTGAGCTCAACATTAAGGAGGTAATTTTATAATAGTGTTTTAAACATGACATAATCTAATGTACTGAAAGAGATCAACTGTCAACAGGAGTGGAGTGGTATAGATGGTAGAGATATAGATATAGATTTCAGATTTCCTAATTTTTTCTTCAAAATAGGGTAGCCCCGGCCTCTGCATCCAATTGATGCACCCACCCTTTTATTGCAATGTTTTAGACTCCATTTAAGGTTTAGAAACTCATGGGTTGCTCAAAGTGGTGACATGAATCAACCAACATATTTCCTTTTAATCTGCTGATTGATTTAATGCATGGCAAATCGCAGAAGCAAGTGACTGCTCATGTCCCTGCCAAGCAGCATTGTAGCACAGATGTCCAGAGTTCCAGTGATGCAAACGTTTGTAGGAACAAAATAGAAGGATGTGGCACTGGGGAAGCTAAGATTAGGCGTCTTCAAAAGGACTTGGATGTGGCCACTTGGCGGAACAAAGAAATGAACCGAGGATGGAATTCTACAATTCAAGATGGCCTACATGTTGTTGCTGATCTGCAGAAGCTAGTGGCTGGCAATTTGGTTACCGCTTTGGCTGATGCAGATGTCCATGAGATCAACTGGACGATCTTGGAACAGGTGAAAGCACGAGCAGAAACTCTGCACTCATCTTTGCAGGTAGATGATTTTCAAAGGGTGATGCAAGAGCCGCTATATGAATAGATTGTTGTTTCAGTTGATGATGTCCCTGGTTCTTTTGTTTACTTATGTGCTGGTAGTACTTAGGGGAACTAGCTTGTACAAGTATTTTTTTCCGATAAAGTTGTACAAGTAAATGGCACATGCTTCGCATGTTTGACCAATTAAGTTAAAAAGCTTCACAAAATCCTGCTATCATGTAGGCGGGCTTGCATTCGCTTTCAACCCAAGTGACTGTTGACTGCAATCTGTAATATGTACCCCTCTGTTGCACTTAATGGTATCCAAGCCCTTGGGCCCCCCTCCTTTGTTAAAAAAAGGTCGAATTCTTATTGCATCGAAGTTGTTTCACTAAAAAAAATAGCTCTCACGTGCAAGGCACGTGCAATTTACTAGTATATACTACTAGTAGAGATGGTACACCTAGACATTAGAGATTTGTTTGTTTTAAAGATATTTTTAATTGTGTACAAGATGGAAAATATAACTTTAGCAAATTCCTAGTATTTTTCATGGTCGATGTAAAAAAAGTATTTTTCATGGTTGATGTAAAAAAGCAAGTTTTTTTCATGGTCGATGTAAAAAAAGAGAGAAAACATGTCTCATAAAAAGCCTTATGGTTAGCACAATTTTTTTACGGAGTAACTCTTTTTTACATAGCCCAAATTACTATTCGATTTTCCATTGAAATATTTTATGTGTATATAGCAAGCGAAGAAGTACACATGCATTTTTCGTTTTATTCTTTTTTGACATTTCAAAATGTATAGAAGATGAATTTCGAAATAAAGAGATCATATGCACCCAAGAACCAACAAGCATATCCCCTTGACCCCGAACCTACTCAGGGCCCTTTTGTTGTGCCTTTTTTTTTTTGCCTTTTTGGCTTTTGGATTTTGGAAGCAAAAAGAAAAGATCATTTTGTTTTTGGCTTCCAAAATCAAAAGCCAAAAAAGCACCTATTTAGGTGCTTTTTTGGCATTTGCCAAAGCCAAAAAGCCAAAAAAAAGCCACAACAAAAGGGCCCTCAGCTTCAGACCTGGGATTTTGTAGGCTAGGGTTCCACAGTTTTCCACCAACCAGTAATAATAATTTCAACTCTGCCCAAAATTCCCGCCGAAATCCCCCCCCGCTTCCAAAATTCAAAGCGATGTGAAATAAGTACAGTGCCGATCTTATCCCCCCGGACCGCTCAATTCAGACCTATCACCGGCGGCGCCGAACCCCGCATCTCTCTCTCACGCTTCCACCTTGCATGACCCACCGGATCATCTCACATGCCGGCGCCGGCGCCGGCCCACTGTCCCACTCCCACACCAGCACTACTGCCTTCTCATCGGCCACCGTAGTGACCGACGACGTTCCACCGTCTCCCTTGCTTTTTAGCAAGCCGGAGTAGCTTCCACCTCCCCCCACCCCCACCGACGACCACTGTACCATACGAGCTCCTCCGTAGCCGACTTCCACCGCTGCCTTGTCAGCGACATTCACCATCGCCGGGTTCTCGTATCTTAATCCCCGACTCCTTCCGTCCACCGGACTGGAGAGATGGGTACACAAAGCGACTCCATGGTCCACGGCAGGAAACCAAAGCGTACACGCGCCCACTCCCAAGAAGGTTGATATGGCCGCTTTCGTTATGCAGGTGCTTTCGAAAATTATTTTTTTGCTTACTTGCACCGCCATCTCATTAGCACTTTTTTTTGTAATGCATGCTAGATATTATTGCACTACAGAATGAATTAAAAGAGGAACGGAGACGGAAGATATGTAGGATATTTGCAAGCCGTGTGGGCACAAACATCTGTAACGCTATTGCCTCTAGTGCAAACCTGAACAAAATCGGAGAAGAACCCTTTCCCCTCCCCAAAGATAAAGAACAATGTTATGATTCACAATTTGATCCTGCTGAGCCTCTTGGAGAGCTGACTCAGGAAGATGCCTTGCCTGACCATTCTCCTCAACCCCACCAGGTGATTTCTGTTTTTTTTACTTTGAGATACCTGTTGCAACTTCCATGTGTTGTATACTTGTATCCTGAATCCCACCAAACATGTTCACATGCCACCTCTAGGTCTCCTTAACGCATCATATATATGTTTCAGCATGCACGTCATCCTTTACTGTTCTTCATTCTATTCCATTTGCATATCATCATATATGGCACTTCTGTAGACTGAAATATCGTTTATGTGTGCTAGAAATCTGCAGCTTCAAGTAAGAATTTCGCAGGAACCACCACTGAGAGGAAGACCTTTCAACATGCAACTGAATCGGTGATAGAACAGCTGCAACCAAAAAAGAAATCTGCTTCTGCTACTAGACAGTCTCAGCGATTCATGGCACTAGTTGAAGAAAATAACGCAAATGCTAAGAGTACTGAAATAAAAAAAAACGGGGTGAACACCCCAAGCGGTTGAATCAGCCACCTGTTACCAATCCAGTCAACCAGCGACAATCGGCAGCAGAACCATTTTCCACAGCAAATTCTCAGCCACAATTGGCAGCAGAACCAGTTTCACAAAGAACTTCTCACCGCAATTGGCAGCAGAGAATCCGCTTCACGGCAACTTCTCAACCACAATTGGCAGCAGAACCAGTTTCCACGGCAACTTCTCAGCCACAATTGGGATCAGAAGTAGTTGTGGTAGGAAATACTGCCCAAGGACACACTGTACCAGTCCCAGCTGACACAACCACAACTGGCCAAACACTGCTAGCACAACATCAACAAACTGTTGATGATCTCCCACTGACCCATATTAGTCCCACCAATCCTGCCATAGACAACTCCAATGAGGATGAGCCCCACACCGAAGAAGGTACATTTTCCAATGCTTATAGTTTCATTCTCCGTTATAAAGTTATACTTTATAGATAAATATGTATATATAAAAATATATATATCTACCTTGATAGCTTGATGTAATGCTTAACTTTGTAGTTGCACCACGATCAAGAAAAACGAGGGGCCCAACAGTAGGGAAAATGTTCGTAGCTAAGCTTGCTGGGATGGAATCAAGATTTCGCCTTTCATCTATCGTAGGTGGCAGAAGGCCACTGGACCCAGAAGAATCTTGTCAATTAGCATCGGATGTAGGAATTTTCGTCAGGAATGAAATTCCTATCTTCCCAACATGGAAAGAGCACGTAGACACCTCTGCGCATTTTGAAAAATTAGTGCACAGGTTACACGTAAGTCATCTTTCTCTTGGTAATGTTACTCATACTAGTATACCACATTGGCATGTCCCGTTCCTTCTAGCTTGTTGTTGGCTCTATGCATATCGCACCAACGGTTTATATTGTTGTGAACAGTTAAGGTTCGAGTTCGATGATGACCAAGAGGAAGTAAAGCATGTTCTCAACAGTCTATTCTCGATCTGCGCCAAAGATCGCAAAGAGGCTAAAGAAGAAATACTTCACTTTGGAAAGATTACGGGAGTGTTCCAACTAGATCTCCTCTTAAGCAAATGACTGACAAACGGTGGGGAGATCTTGTGAAGCACCGGTCTGATCCAAAGAATATGGTATGATTTGTAAGACCGATACCAGATCACATCTTGGATTCTTACTTATAGCAAGTTGTCTCACTAGTCTCCTTTTGCAGAATTTGGCTAAACAGAATCAGAAAACCGCGGTAAACTACTTTTACCTAGCCGTACGGGATCTCGTAACCTTATAGTGCACATTCGGCAAAAAGTAAGGACATGTTGTTTTATCTTTGCTATTTAGAAATATTTTAGTAAAAGATCATGCAGAGTATATACACCAGTGTGCAGCTTATATTATGATCCTCCATTTCAACCGCGTTATTCGATTTATAAATGGTAGTACTAAAATGCAGATGTTACATAATGCAAGTAAATGGGAACCAAACAAAGAGATGACTCTGACAGAGATTTTTGAAGCATGCCAGAAGAACAAACTTGAAGTGATTGGAGAAGTCGCACAGAGTGTTCTTGTAAGTCTTCTCTAAGATTGAAATTTTGTGACGACTCACATCCCAACTTGTAGGAGTAGTAAAGTACATGTCAATATGATATTATAGATGTTTATTAAAATTCATGTGATGTGAATCAGACATGCCAAACTGTAGGAATAAAAGTAGGTCATACACATGATAAATCTACTATCAGCAAGTTTCTCTGTAGTAACTATCATGTTTACACATGTGTACGAACTGAATTTTTTGCAGGAAGATATGAAATTAGAGATGGCAAAACCCGGTAAAAACGGTCTGGAAAAAACCGATGAAGAATGTGTGAAGGCATTTTCCATGGCAATAAAAAAGAAAGGCATTGCCAAAAACACTCTCTTACGGAATGTTGGACTGGTGAAGTGCAAGTCCATGTCCAAGTCAAAGTATTTGCATGCTCAAGTTCTAGAGGAGCAACTCCAAGTAGAACGAGCTGCATCAGCTGCGCTAAGACTAGAAGTCGACAATTTTAGAACGATAGCAGAACAGAAGGAGGCCCTACTGGAGCAGGTTAGGAATGCTAGTAAGTAGTAAGAAGAGTATCTGCTAGATAATTGGAGATGAACGGGGACAAAGGATGTGTCAGTATCTTGGTCTTGTAAAATGGTTCCTTAGTCTGAGCATATTTCGTAGGTGCATTTATCTGCAATTGCTATGATCTTGGTGGTCGTTTCCTTGTTGTGATGTGGATTTTTTTTTGAACCGGAACCCTGCTGATTGTTAATATTATAAGTGGATTACCTAGCCCTTTCCATCAGTTCTGACTTGTGGTTCCGTTGGCTTGTGGATGAAGCTTGACATGGTATCAGAGCCCATAGTCTCAAGTTCGAGTCATCGCTTTCGCAAACCTTCTCTTCTCTTCTCCCGGTCTAGCCCTTTCTGTCAGTTTGGACTTTTTGTTGTGTTGGCTATGTTGAGATGTATAAAGTGGATTGCCTAGCCCTTTCCATCAGTTCGGACTTTTGGTCGCGTTGGCTAGTGCATTAAAGCTTGACACTGATGATTTTCTGTGATCCATTGGTTTCCAGCTTTCTACATATAGTCCATGTCTAGAAGCTTGTCAACAGGTCTGGTTCATTCATCGTTGTATTGAGGGCAATGAACGGAACAGTGGCTTCTCCTTTGTGTTGTGCTGCAACTCAACAAATTGCTGTTCCTCAGAGAGGCGAGTTGTGAACAGAGATACTTATGTATGCTACTCAAATACAATTATAATCAATAGCTTAACAACCGTCTAATTCAAAATCTCAACACTGTAGCATTTACCTCCTGCCTATCGAATACAATTATTTCACACACTGAAATATTTTGTACGCATTTTGAATTGGAGAACATGGGAACCGACTTTGGTTCTGATTATGACTTGATGTGACCCTAGGCCCTGGATTCCTGAGCAGAACGTATGTGTTAAAACAAAGAGATTACAAAGTGCTAATTCCCTTTTTTTGTAAGTCCTGGTGGCATTGACACTCCTTTCTTACTTGCTAATTTATTTTTTTGGTGTTTATATATAATAGAGAATTACCAGCTTATTGTCGAACCCGTTAGATTTTGGGTAATGATTGTTAAGTGGCTGCTTCCTAATTAAAGTTTATGATGTCATGTAGATGGATTTGTGAAAGATGCAGCGGGTCGTTCTTCAGATCATCTACATGGGATTCCCATCTACATGTATGTTCATGGTTTCATGGAGTACTTCAGCTCATAGGAGCCACATACGATCCTGCAATATTTGCATTTTTTTGACCTTGCACGATATGCATTCAATGTATCGCCAAGGCGCGTCCGTGAGAACTCTTCGTCAGACTCGTTTTGGCGCGCGCAGTTCCTGAGCGAATCAAATGAATTTTGACCGTTCTCTTAAAAAAGGGAACTTTGACCGTTGGATCAAGCGTTGGAGAACTGATGTGCCAACGGCCAATAATTGCTTGTGCATCATGGTGATGGCTTATCTGATTTCAAAAACTGAGTTTTTTTTATATATAGTGGATAGGTGGACAGATATAGATATAGATGGACAGATACAGATATAGCTTCGACTGTAGCCACACTCAAACTCAAAATCAGTTGAGCTGCAAAACCACTAGCCAATTAACTCCGAAATATTTCAGAGGCATTTTTTAATTGCAGTTCGGAGGACATGGGAGTAACTGATTTTGTTTGTGATAATGGCTTGATATGATCGCTGGGAATAAATGCCTGAGCAGAGCTACTTCGCATGGTCTACCATTTTTATATTAGACTAGTCATAGTGGTAAGTACTACCTCCGTCCCAAAGAAAAAGGCCCACGCGTATTCCAAGACGAACTTTGACAATAAAAATTGAGCAACACAATCTTGATTATATTATACTCCGTATGTAATTAGTATCGTTGGATTCGTATTGAAAAGCACTTTCTAATGATGCTAATTTTCAACGTGATGATGACTTGATGTGACATTTGGCCGTACTAGTACGGTCTCATATTTTTGTATTACTTGCACTATAGCCAAATTCGAAATCTCATTCCAGCGGCAAAACTTCCCGCCCGAAAAATACAAATATTTCACACGCTTCTAACTTCCCATTCTACCCTCGTAAAGATGACAACAATGTCCATGTATAAGTCGGTTGGTGGGGGGTCTACCCATCATTTGTTTCGATCACCACCTCCCTAGCCCCGGAAACTAACCGAAAAAAATTCATTCCCCTCAGTCTCTCCTCTGAGACCACACCCACCGGAACTTCCCAAGTCTCTCTCTCTCTCCCACCTCCACGACCACCGCACCGAAACATCCCCGCCGGACTTCCCTGGCCTACCCGAGGCCTCGCGATCCTCGTCATCCGGCTGCCTGCCGGAGCCGCTTCATCGACGACATCATCAACCGGACCGGATCATCCCCGCCGAACCTCGAAACCATATGCTCATACAGCAGTCTACCGTAGTCGCTTCAGCTGCGGTATCGTCCATCCCACCGGAGCCGCTTCGCCGGATCCGTCGTCCACCGCATCGGATCTTGCTCACCGACACCGCTGTGCATGAACCGGATCTGCTTCACCGGCGCCGTGCATGATCTAAACTCTTCTACTGTCGCTTTTCTATTGCTTGCCTGCAAGTTCTTGTTTAATCTTGGGGGAACCTGTTTGTGCTAACGACGCGCCGTTACGTTTTTGCAGATGAGATGAGTAACCATGAAGTGTAATGGCCGTCTCTCCAACCCCAAGTAGCACATGTAGCGTACTTCATCACCGGATCTATTAACCCCAGGAAGATCTGCTGTGACTCCCACAGAGTGCTTCTCCTAATGTAAGTCCCTTGTTTTAGCGCCATGTTCTGGGTTCAGATGCTTGTTTGTCTGAAGCTCTTTTAGTACATTCCTAGCTATGACCGTAACACCTTGCTATTTTCTACTTCATTGCTAACTTTAAGCAATTGAACATTTTGGTTTGCATTCCCTGCTCTGTAGATGTAGCCATCATAACTTCTATCTTGCTCAGTCGTTGTTACAAAAATTATAGGTATTATAGTAACATCCTGCTATTATTTAGTTCATGGCCAATTTTAAGTAATTGCACATGTTGGTTCGCATTCCCTGCTCTATAGCTTTTGGCATCATAACTTCTATATTTGGTTTACATTCCCTGCTCTGTAGATCTAGCCATCATAACTTTATCTTGCTCAGTCGTTGTTACAAAAATTATGGCCTGCTACTATGTTGTTTGTGCCAATTTTTTACTCCATGAACATGTTGGCTTGCATTCCCTGTACTACAGGTGATGCCATTTTTTTGTATCTAGTTCATTGTAAGCTAACAAAGTAAGGACTTAGTTTGGCATGCTATCACTCTGCTATCTAGCCTGTAGTACAAATAAACTTGTCATACTACTAGATAATAATTTTGCGTGCCATCTTGTTCTTCAAAAGCTGCATTATTGACTTGTTTCTCTGACTTGGCATGACACTCACATATGGAATGCTGAACATATTGGTTTGCATTCCCTCTTATACAAGTTCACAGGTGATCCCACTATATTCTGTATCTGGTCCATCCTAAGCTCCAGCATTAACTATCCTCTATGTGTTGCTCATTACAAGTTTATATCCCGAAACATCTTGATTTGCATCCCCTTCACTATAAGTTCAGGAGTATTATTTAGTTCACGACCAAAATGAAGTAATTGCACTTGGCACATGTTGGTTCACATTCCCTCCTCTTTAGCTTTTGCCATCGTAACTTCTATTTTTGGTTTACATTCCCTGCTCTCTAGATGTAGCCATCATAACTTCATCTTGCTCAGTCGTTGTTACAAAATTTATAGCCTGCTACTATGTTGTTCATGCCAATTTTGTACTCCCTGAACATGTTGGTTTGCATGGAACTCGACAGTAGTAAGTCTGCTGTTTCATTCTAACATGCTCTGTTATATTGGCTGTTGGTATGCGGCATGCACTCTTTGTTTGCTTATTGTGCGCATTACAATGATCTTGTTATAACGACGAAATGATGAGTTCCAAATTCTTTGGCAAATAATATTGTAGTGTCTTTGCCTTTCCATTGTTGCTGTCTTAACTTGTAATGTCTTTGTTTCAGATATAGGTGCTGCATGGGCAACTTAAAAGATTGCCGGATCGCTTCATTGTATTGCTAGGTTTAATTACCATTCAATTTCTCTGGGTTCTGTAATATTTTTTCAAATCCTTGCAGCTGATGTAATATTTAGTTAGTTTTTATAGTTCTTTCGCGCATTTTTTCTTTGGTGCTTGTGGTAAGTGAGGCTATCTGACAGAAATCAATGCTGCGTAAATATTCTCAGTATCTAAATCACGAATTCCCATCCCTTAAACGGCCCAATTAAGCGAAATCACATATGTGGCGGCCCGCAAAATCCTAAAGCGCCTATTATGCCGGCATATAAACAGCAACTAAACGGGCTGGCCCACTTACTTATTGGGCCAACCCACTTGATTTACGGTGGACCCCACACTCTAATTGGGCCGGCCCACTTGCTTTAAGGTGGACCCCACCAACTACTGAGCCGGCCCACTAACTAGTTGGGCCAGCCCAATTGCTTTTGTGGTGGACCCCACATACTAAATGGGCCGGCCCTTTAAGAGGAAAGTGGGACCCACCTGTGTTTTTGGCCCGGCCCACTATCTTGCTGGGTCGGCCCACTTGATATATGGTGGACCCTACATACTAAATGGGCCGGCCCTTTAACAGGAAAGTGGGACCCACCTGTGCTTTTGGCCCGGCCCACTATCTTGTTGGGCCGGCCCACTTGCTACATGGTGGACCCCACATACTAAATGGGCCGGCCCTTTAAGATGAAAGTGGGACCCACCTGTGCTTTTGGCCCAGCCCACTAGCGTGTTGGGCCGGCCCACTTGCTATATGGTTTACCCCACATACTAAATGGGCCGGCCCTTTAACAGGAAAGTGGGACCCACCTGTGCTTTTGGCCCGGCCCACTATCTTGTTGGGCCGGCCCACTTGCTATATGGTGGACCCCACATACTAAGTGGGCCGGCCCTTTAAGAGGAAAGTGGGACCCACTGTGTTTTTGGCCCGGCCCACTATCTTGCTGGGCCGGCCCACTTGCTATATGGTGGACCCTACATACTAAATGGGTCGGCCCTTTAACAGGAAAGTGGGACACACCTGTGCTTTTGGCCCAGCCCACTGGCTTGTTGGGCCAGCCCATTTGATCTAATGTGGACCCCACGTACTAAATGGGCCGGCCCGATAGCAGGAAAGTGGGACCCACGTGCTAATTGGGCCGGCCCAATACCTTCTTGGGCCGGCCCACTTGCTTTAAGGTGGACCCCACTAGTTAAATGGGCCGGCCCGATAACAGGAAAGTGGGTCCCACGTGTCTTGTGGGCCGGCCCTTTTGGCTGTTGACAGGTCAAACGAGTGCATTCGGCCCGGCCCACATGCTTAGTGGGTCGGCCCATTAAAGTTTTGACCAGTCAACCTTAGAGGTTAGGCCCGGCCCACGTAACTAATGGACCAGCCCAGCTATATAGTTGACCGATCAAACTAAGTCAGCTGGCCCGGCCCGCAAACTTAATGGGCCGGCCCGCTTAAGACGTGGCAGGCCTCGTGTGGGCCTACCATCTACCACGGGGTTTCAGCCGGTTAACGCCGTTAACTGCCAGTTAACGGCGTCTGCCACGTGTCAGTTTGCATGACGTCAGCAGTCAACGGGCTCCCGGAAACACTTGCGCAACGGTCCGATTTTTCGTGGCGGAAGGGCGCCCAAGCGCGACGGACTGAAAAAATCGTCGTAGGACTTTGCCTGACGCAGTTTCCACAACAGAACCCATATCGTCGGGTTAGGCCCATAGGCGACGAAAAATACCCCTTAGCGGACGATTTTGAGATGTTGTCTATCAGAACTTTTCTTGTAGTGAATGGCCCTTCGCAGAGGGAAGCATGGATTACTATTTTTGTGCTAGAGCTTTTATTTTGAAAACATAGAAACAATTTTGTCAACGGTAGTAATAATTCATATGCGTTATGTATAAGACATCCTATAAGTTGCAAGCCTCATGCATAGAATACCAATAGTGCTCGCACCTTGTCCTAATTAGCTTGGATTAACATGGATTATCATTGCATAACATATGTTTCAACCAAGTGTCACAAAGGGGTACCTCTATGCCGCCTGTACAAAGGTCTAAGGAGAAAGTTCGCATTGGATTTCTCGCTTTTGATTATTCTCAACTTAGACATCCATACCGGGACAACATAGAAAACAGATAATGGACTCCTCTTTAATGCATAAGCATTCAACAACAGATAATATTCTCATAAGAGATTGAGGATTAGTGTCCAAAGTCCAAACTGAAACTTCCACCATGGTTCATGGCTTTAGTTAGCGGCCCAATGTTCTTCTCTAACAATATGCATACTCGAACCATTTGATCATGAAAATCGCCCTTACTTCAGACAAGACGAACATGCATAGCAACTCACATGATATCCAACAAAGGTGTAAAAAGTTGATGGCATCCCCAGAAACATGGTTACCGCTCAACAAGCAACTTATAAGAAATAAGATACATAGCAACATATTCAATACCACAATAGTTTTTAAGGCTATTTTCCCATGAGCTATATATTGCAAAGACAAGGAATGAAATTTTAAAGGTAGCACTCAAGTAATTTACTTTGGAATGGCAGAGAAATACCACATGGTAGGTAGATATGGTGGACACAAATGGCATGGATTTTGGCTCAAGGTTTTGGATGCACGAGAAGTATTTCCTCTCAGTACAAGGCTTTGGCTAGAAAGGTTGTTTGAAGCAAACACAAGTATGAACCGGTACAGCAAAACTTACATAAGAACATATTGCAAGCATTATAAGACTCTACACTGTCTTCCTTGTTGTTCAAACACTTCACCAGAAAATATCTAGACTCTAGAGAGACCAATCATGCAAACCAAATTTCAACAACTCTATGGTAGTTCTTCATTAATAGGTGCAAAGTACATGATGCAAGAGCTTAAACATGATCTATTTGAGCACAACAATTGCCAAGTATCAAATTATTCAAGACAATATACCATTTACCACATGAAGCATTTTCTGTTTCCAACCATATAACAATGAACGAAGCAGTTTCAACCTTCGCCATGAACATTAAAAGTAACACTGAGAACACATGTGTTCATATGCAACAGCGGAGCGTGTCTCTCTCCCATACAAAGAATGCTAGGATCCGAGTTTATTCAAACAAAAACAAAAATAAAAGCAAACAGACGCTCCAAGTAAAGCACATAAGATGTGACTGAATAAAAATATAGTTTCACTAGAGGTGACCTGATAAGTTGTCAATGAAGAAGGGGATGCCTTGGGCATCCCCAAGCTTAGATGCTTGAGTCTTCTTGAAATATGCAGGGATGAACCACGGGGGCATCCCCAAGCTTAGACTTTTCACTCTTCTTGATCATATTGTATCATCCTCCTCTCTTGATCTTTGAAAACTTCCTCCACACCAAACTCAAAACAAACTCATTAGAGGGTTAGTGCATAATCAAAAATTCACATATTCAGAGGTGACATAATCATTCTTAACACTTCTGGACATTGCACAAAGCTACTGAAAGTTAATGGAACAGAGTAATCCATCAAACATAGCGAAACAGGCAATGCGAAATAAAATGCAGAATCTGTCAAAACAGAACAGTCCGTAAAGACGAATTTTTCTGGGGCACTTAACAGGCTCATATGAAAAATCTCAAATTGAATGAAAGTTGCGTACATATCTGAGGATCACTCACGTAAATTGGCATATTTTTCTGAGTTACCTACAGATGGGGCTGCTCAATTTCATGACAGTAAGAAATCTGTTTCTGCGCAGTAATCCAAATTTAGTATCAACCCTACTATCAAAGACTTTACTTGGCACAACAATGCAATAAAATAAAGATAAGGAGAGGTTGCTACAGTAGTAACAACTTCCAAGACTCAAATATAAAACAAAATTGCAGAAGTAAAATAATGGGTTGTCTCCCATAAGCGCTTTTCTTTAACGCCCTTCAGCTAGGCGCAGAAAGTGTGAATCAAGTATTATCAAGAGATGAAGCATCAACATCATTACCAGGGGAGTTGGGAGTTTTCTCAACAATGCATTGTATCTTTTATATGTAAGTAACTCCTCTTTCGTTGCTCCTAGGCTTACTATCTTCATCAAACAAATTTTCAGGAACAAGCCAAGCATAGTTATTTTCTAGAGCTTCATGCATCCCTAGGAGCTTACTAGGTATCGGTACTTTAATCTCCCCTTCATCATTGACGTTATTAGTGTACTTTATTCTATCCATGTCCATATTTTCAAGTGTTTTTGCAAAATCGGTATAAAAGCCAAGCCTCTTATGCTTAATAAAAACTTTTCTAGCTTCTTTAGCTATATCACCAAATTCTCTAAGAAGGACCTCTAAAACAAAATCTCTCTTTTCTCCCCTTTCCATATCAGAGAGTGTAAGAAACATATGTTGAATTATAGGATTAAGATTAACGAATCTAGTTTCCAACATGTGTACTAAAGAGGCAGTAGCACTTTCATAAGTAGGAACAACTTTTACCAAGGATCTATCTTCAAAATCTTCAACCATACTAACATGAGTGAAAACTGCTTCTATATTATCTCTTCCAATGATAGACCCTTGTCCTATCGGTATATCTTTCAGAGTGAACTTAGGAGGAAACATGATGAAATAAACAAAAGGTAAATAACGTAAATGCAAGTAACTAATTTTTTTGTGTTTTTGATATAGAGAAAGCAAACAAAGCAGAAAATAAAATAAAGTAAAGCAAGACAAAAACAAAGTAAAGAGATTGGAAGTGAGAGACTCCCCTTGTAGCGTGTCTTGATCTCCCCGGCAACGGCGCCAGAAAATAGTTTTGATACGCGTGATGCACACGTCCGTTGGAACCCCAAGAGGAAGGTGTGATGCGCACAGCAGTAAGTTTTCCCTCAGAAAGAAACCAAGGTTTATCGAACCAGTAGGAGTCAAGGGCCACGTGAAGGTCGTTGGTGACGGAGTGTAGTGCGGCGCAACACCAGGGATTCCGGCGCCAACGTGGAACCTGCACAACACAATCAAAATACTTTACCCCAACGTAACAGTGAGGTTGTCAATCTCACCGGCTTGCTGTAAACAAAGGATTAAATGTATAGTGTGGAAGGTGATGTTTGCTTGTAGAAAACAGTAGAGAACAATGATTGCAGTAGATTGTATTCAGATGTAAAGAATGGACTGGGGTCCACAGTTCACTAGTGGTGTCTCTCCCATAAGATAAATAGCATGTTGGGTGAACAAATTACAGTTGTGCAATTTAGAGATGCATACATATCATGATGATTACTATGAGATTTAATCAGGGCATTACGACAAAGTACATAGACCGCTATCTAGCATGCATCTATGCCTAAAAAGTCCACCTTCGGGTTAGCATCCGCACCCCTTCCAGTATTAAGTTGCAAACAACAGACAATTGCATTAAGTATGGTGCGTAATGTAATCAACACAAATATCCTTAGACAAAGCATTGATGTTTTATCCCTAGTGGCACAAAGACATCCACAACCTTAGAACTTTCTGTCACTGTCCCAGATTCAATGGAGGCATGAACCCACTATCGAGCATAAATACCCCCTCTTGGAGTCACAAGTATCAACTTGGCCAGAGCCTCTACTAGCAACGGAGAGCATGCAAGAACATAATCAACATATATATGATAGATTGATAATCAACTTGACATAGTATTCAATATTCATCGGATCCCAACAAACACAACATGTAGCATTACAAATAGATGATCTTGATCATGATAGGCAGCTCACAAGATCTAACATGATAGCATAATGAGGAGAAGACAACCATCTAGCTACTGCTACGGACCCATAGTCCAAGGATGAACTACTCACACATCAATCCGGAGGCGGGCATGGTGATGTAGAGCCCTCCGGTGATGATTCCCCTCTCCGGCAGGGTGCCGGAGGCGATCTCCAGAATCCCACGAGATGGGATTGGCGGCGGTGGCATCTCTGGAAGTATTTCCGTATCGTGGCTCTCGGTAATAGGGTTTTCGCGACGGAGGGATTTTATAGGCGAAAGGGCAGAGTCGGGGGCGCTCGAGGGGCCCACACCATAGGTCGGCGCGGGCCCCTCCCAGGCCGCGCCGCCCTATGGTCTGGCCACCTCGTTGCCCCACTTCGTATGCTCTTCGGTCTTCTGGAAGCTCCGTGGAAAAATAAGACCCTGGGCGTTGATTTCGTCCAATTCCGAGAATATTTCCTTTGTAGAATTTCTGAAACCAAAAACAGCACAAAACAGGAACTGGCGCTTCGGCATCTCGTTAATAGGTTAGTGCCGGAAAATGCATATAAATGATGTAAAGTGTGTATAAAATATGTGAGTATTGTCATAAAACTAGCATGGAACATAAGAAATTATGGATACGTTTGAGACGTATCAAAGGTCGCCGAACTTGGAGCAAGCTTCGCACTTTGATCACGAATCGGCGGCGCGGAAGAATTCCCGGTCAACCGTGGTGATCTCGGTGTGGAGGGAGGCTTGGAACGGCGGCGCGCGAAGCTCTCCGTGCGGAAGCTCGCCGGAATTTAGATCCAATGGGCGGCGCGGCGCGAGGAGGAAGATGATGCGGTGAGGATGCGGTGAAAGAATGAGAAGTTACTGTGCTTGGGGGTATTTATAGACGTCGCGCGGAGATTCGTGATTTGGATCCTACGGTGGGAACGGAACGGTCACACCGTCAGATGGTCGACACGTGTCTTAGGTCAAAAAACGGTAAAATGACGTGGGGGTAACTTAACTGTGCGCTCCCGAAATTTCCGGCTAAGAATTCGCATCTCCGAAAATTTAGCGCGGGAAAAAAGGAAGTTGTGCGCGGGAAAAGTGTAATCTCTGTTGCATTACCAATTCAGAAGAAAAGAAGATTTCCGAATAGATGATACCGGAAACAAGTAAAGTTTTGAAGCTCTTCAAGATTCTCTTCGGATCTGAGCTGAATGAAGTCGGAGGAATGATGAATCTCGGAGAACTTCGGGGGCTACTGTTGTGGGTATACTTTATGGGTATATCAATGGCATGGCCTAGATCCGGCAAGCCCGGGTGGCCCACAGATGGTGATGTGGCATGTGGCCCATCGGGTGGCCTAGTTGCTGTAGATCCTGAAGGATGAAGTCCAGCCCAGGAACAGGAAGCCGGATCCCAACCGACCTACGAAGGAGGCCGGATCCGTGAAGGCCCATGAAGTATCTGGATCCAGCACGTTCTTAGAGGAAGGCGGATCCTTGACGTACATGGCAAGACATTGTACCGTAGTTAGGCAACTTGTATTCCGGCTAGGACTCTTCGTGTAAACCCTAGATCCGTGCGCCTTTATAAGCCGGATCTCGGGAGCCCTAGAGACACAACCACAACTCATTGTAACAACACGAAAGTGCCCAGATAATTCCAGACAAGCAGCAGTAGGCCCTGTCCTCGTGCAGTTGTTCCGAAGCTGGGTAAATCGCGTACCACCGTCTCGAGGACTCTCCGCCCTATGGCCCCTACTTCTTCTTCCCTCCATGAGATCCCTCCTCTGGAGTACCGTCGAATAGGCAACGACAGACGGACTTTCACCAATGGACTAGTGGCATATACATCCGCTTATCCAAATTTTTTGCAAAAAGGGTTGGCAACGGGGTGCCCAGCCCCAATTAATAACTTTCATTAGTAATTCTCTTCACATGTTTTGCCCTGATTTATCAGTAAGCAACTTAATTTTGCAATAGATACTCCTCCATGGTATGTGAAATGTTGGAAGGCACCCGAGGATTCGCTTAGCCATGGCTTGTGAAAGCAAAGGTTGGGAGGAGTGTCATCCATAGATAAAACTAAAGTACATGTGTAAACAAAAGAGAAGAGGGATGATCTACCTTGCTGGTAGAGATAACGTCCTTCATGGGAGCCGCTCTTTTAAAGTCTGTTTGACAAGGGGGTTAGAGTGCCCACTACCATTCGTTGACAACAACAAACACCTCTCAAAACTTTATTTTTATGCTCTCTTTATGATTTCAAAACTTAAAAAGCTCTAGCACATGATTTAATCCCTGCTTCCCTCTGCGAAGGGCCTATCTTTTACTTTTATGTTGAGTCAGTAAACCTATTTCCCTCTATCTCAAGCAAGCAATTGAGTTGTTGCGATCCAACCATTTATATTGTGATCTATTTAATCATGTCTTTTATTTTTCCTTGTTTAGTACAAATTTTATCTGAATGAATATGACTTTGAAGGTTATCAATGATTATGAGAAGATTGTTATGATTGAGCATGTAAGTTCTGCCATATAAGCTCTAATATAAAGACTCTACTCGAAAGATAAATACAATATGTTAATTGTTCTTTGACCAAGAACGAAGTTTGCCATCACCAATTATGATTTCCTATGCACCTTTATTTGTGATTTCCCTTTACTTGTTTCAAGTTGGGTTATATGAGGAAGTTGTTTACTAGAATGTCTTGTGTGAATTAATGAATGTGATGCTTCTTGTCCGTATTTTATTTATCGACTCTTCACTCCATAAACATGTGGTCTTGTTTACTGAGTTCAGTTTCGCTTGGGGACAAGCGAGGTCTAAGCTTGGGGGGAGTTGATACGTCCATTTTGCATCACTATTTCATATCATAATTTACTGTTATTCATTGATATATTTCATATTTAGAGATGATACTTATGTTATTTCACCTATTTTGCATGTTTCATGATTATTGGAGAATTACTCACCGGAGTCAGGATTCTGCTGGAAAAGCACCGTCAGGATACAATATTTCTGAAGAGCAACAATTGACGGAAAATATACCGAAGCTCCTATTTTTCCAAATGACGGAGCCAGCCAGAAGGGGGGCCGAGGAGGGCCGCCATGGGCCCTCCCCATAGGCCGGCGCGGCCACCAAGGCCGGTGCGCCGCCACGTGGGGAGGGGGCCCACGACCCCCTCGGCCATCGCCATTTCACGTACTTCATCTCCCATAAACCCTAAGGTGCGGCAGAGCAATCGAGGATAGTCATCGCCGCCTCCTCGAGGCGGAAAACACCAGAGAGAAAAGAGCTCTCCGGCAGGGCAGAAATCTGCCGGGGAAATTCCCTCCCGGAGGGGGAAATCGTCGCCATCGCCACCGTCATCGAGCTGGACTTCATTGGGATCATCATCATCATCATCTCCACCACCGACACCGTCATCTCCACCGCTGCACCTCGTCTCCGCTATAACATCTAGGGTTGAATCTTGAGTATTTCATAGGGGAAACTCTCCCGGTGTTGATTACTCCTTGTTATTGATGCTATTGAGTGAAACCGTTGAATCAAGGTTTATGTTCAGATTGTTATCCATCATCATATCACCTCTAATCATGTTCCATATGATGTCTTGTGAGTAGTTCGTTTAGTTCTTGAGGACATGGGTGAAGTCTAAATGTTAGTAGTGAACTATGTTGAGTAATATTTAATGGTTTGATATTTAAGTTTTGGTGTTATTCTTCTAGTGGTGTCATGTGAACGTCGACTACATGATACTTCACCTTTATGGGCCTAGGGGAATGCATCTTGTATTCGTTTGCTAATTGTGGGGTTGCCGGAGTGACAGCAACCTAAACCCCCGTTGGTATATCGATGCATGAGGGATAGCAGGATCTCAGAGTTTAAGGCTGTGGTTAGATTTATCTTAATTACTTTCTTGTATTTGCGGATGCTTGCAAGGGGTTTAATCACAAGTATGTATTAGTCCTAGGAAGGGCGGTGCATTAGCATAGGTTCCCCGACACAACACTTGATGATTAATCAACTATATGAAGCGAAAGCACTACACTAAATTCCCGTGTGTCCTCAAGAACGCTTGGTCATCATAAGTAAACAAACCGGCTTGTCCTTTGTGCTAAAAAGGATTGGGCCACTTGCTGCAATTATTGTTCTCGCATTTTACTTACTTGTATTTTATTTATCTGCTATATCAAAACCTCCTGAAAACTTGTCTGTGAGCATTTACAGTGAATCCTTCATCGAAACTGCTTGTCAACACCTTCTGCCCCTTGTTGGGTTCGACACTCTTATTTATCGAAAGTACTACGATACACCCCCTATACTTGTGGGTCATCAAGACTATTTTCTGGCGCCGTTGCCGGGGATTGAAGCGCTATTGGTAAGTGGAATTGGTAAGGAAAACTTTTACTGTACGTGCTGTTTTTATTTCTGCATGCTGCTATAATTCATTATGGAGAGATCTTCTCTTCAATTCCTATTTGGAAAATCTACTACTACTGCAACGGTAGTGGATGAGGCACCAGGTGAGAAAGTGATTCCATATAAAATACCTATGAAAATTATTGAACGTGTTGTGGATAACCGCTATGAAGGGGATGGAACTGTCCATCCTGGAGATCATTTACTGTTTTTACATGAATTATGCGGGTTATTCAAGTGTGCATGTATTTCTATGGATGAAGTTAGGAAGAAACTATTCTCTATGTCGCTGTCTGGTAAAGCGGCGCATTGGTATAAACTGCTGAAGCATGTGCATTCTCTTGATTGGAAGGATATGATGCCTCTATTTTATTCAAAATTCTATCCTCCAAGTGAAATTCACAAAGACCGAAACCGCATATATAATTTCTGGCCTCATGATGGAGAGAGTATTGCCCAAGCATGGGGGATATTGAAGTCTTTAATGCTCAAATGCCCCATTCATGAGCTTCCTGGTAATATCATCATTGATAATTTCTATGCAAGACTTTCTTTTCAAGATAAAACCTTGTTAGATACTACTTTTTCTGGATCACTCATGCGCAACAAAGAAGAGTTTAAATGGGAACTTCTTGATCGGATTCAGGAGAATACTGAAGGATGGGAGAACGACAAAGGTAGAGAGTAAGGTATAAATTATGATTATGAATGCATTGAAACTTTTATGGATACTGATAAATTTCGAAATATGAGTGCTACTTATGGTCTTGACTCTCAAGTTGTTGCAAATTTTTATAAAGCTTTTGCCTCTCATTTTGAATTGCCTAGGAAGAATTTTAATAAGTATCATGAACCTTACAAAGATAAAACTGATTCACCTATAGGTAAATGTATTGAAGTTAAAACTGTTGATCACATTCTTCCTGAAGCTTATATCGAAAAAATTCCTTTTCCTGCTAAAATGAAAGAGTATTCTGTTATAACTAGTGTGGTTAACAAAAGTGCAAAGAAACCTATAGAACCTGAGGAGCAAATAAATGTTGAACCTGTTGTTGCAATAGTTAAAGACCTTGTAACTGAAAATATAGAAGATGGTCACATCATTTTCTGTGAAGATGCTTCTAATATTGTTTCACATCCTAGTAAGTCTAGGAAAGCCAGCATTCCTATGCTCTCTGTTAAAATTGGTGATCATTGTTATTATGGTTTATGTGATATTGGTGCAAGTTCTAGTGCCATTCCTTATGAGCTTTACGTGGAAATCATGCATGAAATTGGTTCTTGTGAACTTGAAGGTATTGATGTGGTTATTAGGCTAGCTAATAGAGAAACTATCTCTCCTATTGGTATTGTTCGAGATGTGGAAGTTCTATGTGGTAAGATTAAATATCCTGCTGACTTTTTGCTACTTAGTTCTACTGCTAGTAAGACTTGTCCTATCATTTTTGGTAGACCTTTTCTAAATACTTGTGGAGCTATTATAGATTGCAAGAAAGAGAAAATTATGACTAAATTTGCTGGTGAATCTTATGAGTTTAATTTCTCTAAATTTGCCAAAGTTCCTTATGAAGCTGAATTGCCTAATGATGACTTTAGAGTTGAACAGCTTGCATCTATTGCTCTTGCTCCTACTAATCCTTTGCAGCAACATTTGGAGGATCACGAGAGTGAAGTCTTTAGGGAAGAAAGGAATGAGCTTGATGAAATTTTCCTTCGTCAACCCATTCTTAAACATGACTTACCGGTCGAAGATCTAGGTACAACACCACCACCAAAGGAAGATCCTGTTTTTGATTTGAAACCGTTACCTGATAATCTTAAGTATGCTTATATTGATGATAAGAAAACATATCCTGTTATTATTAGTGCTAAGCATTCAGATTTTGAGGAAGAAAGATTATTGGAAATATTGAAGAAACACCGAGGAGCTATTGGCTACACTCTTGATGACTTGAAAGGGATTTCTCCCTCTATTTGCCAACATGCCATCAACATGGAAGACGATGCAAAGCCTGTTGTTGAACATCAGCGTCGTCTAATTCCTAAGATGAAGGATGTGGTAAGGAATGAGGTATTGAAACTTCTTGAAGCTGGTATTATATATCCTATTGCTGATAGTAGATGAGTTAGTCCTGTGCATTGTGTTCCTAAGAAAGGAGGAATAACTGTTGTACCTAATGATAATGATGAGCTCATCCCTCAAAGAATAGTTGTAGGATATAGAATGTGCATTTATTTTCGAAAGGTTAATAAAGTTACTAAGAAAGATCATTACCATTTACCCTTTATTGATCAAATGTTAGAAAGGTTATCTAAAAATACTCATTTCTGCTTTCTTGATGGTTATTCTGGGTTTTCACAAATTGCTGTTAGAGCTAAAGATCAAGAGAAAACCACTTTCAATTGTCCCTATGGAACTTATGCTTATAGGCGTATGCCTTTTGGTTTATGTAATGCTCCTGCTACTTTTCAAAGATGCATGTCTGCTATTTTTCATGGATTTTGTGAAAAGATTATAGAGGTATTCATGGATGATTTTTCCGTCTATGCGAATTCTTTTGATAATTGTTTGCGAAACCTTGATAAAGTTTTGCAGAGATGTGAAGAAACTAACCTTGTTCTTAATTGGGAGAAATGCCACTTTATGGTTAATGAAGGAATTGTATTGGGACATAAAATTTCTGAGAGATGTATTGAAGTACATAGAGCTAAATTTGAAGCAATTGAGAAGATGCCCTATCCTAGGGATGTTAAAGGTATTCGTAGTATTCTTGGTCATGCTGGTTTTTATAGGAGATTTATTAAAGATTTCTCTAAAATTTCAAAGCCTCTTACTAATCTTCTTCAAAAAGATGTACCTTTTGTTTTTGATGATGATTGTAATGAAGCTTTTGAAACTCTAAAGAAAGCCTTAACAACTGCTCCTGTAGTTGAACCTCCTGATTGGAATTTACCTTTTGAAATTATGTGTGATGCTAGTGATTTTGCTGTAGGTGCTGTTCTTGGACAGCGAGTAGATAAAAAATTGAATGTTATTCATTATGCTAGTAAGACTCTTGATGCTGCTCAAAGAAATTATGCTACAACTGAAAAAGAGTTATTAGCCGTAGTTTTTTGCTTGTGACAAGTTTAGACCTTATATTGTTGATTCAAAAGTCATAGTTCATACTGATCATGCTGCAATTAGGTACCTTATGGAAAAGAAAGATGCTAAGCCAAGGCTTATTAGATGGGTGCTTCTTTTGCAAGAATTTTATTTACATATTGTAGATAGGAAAGGTGCTGATAATCCTGTTGCTGATAATTTGTCTAGATTGGAAAATATTGCTTATGATCCTGTTCCTGTTAATGATAGTTTTCCAAATGAACAATTGGCTGCAATAAAGGTGAGCTCGCGAGATAGTCCCTGGTATGCTGATTATGCTAACTTTATCGTTTCGAAGTACTTGCCTCCAACCTTTTTAGCTCAGCAAAGGAGGAAATTCTTTTATGATTTGAGGCATTATTTTTGGGATGACCCACACTTATATAAAGAAGGAGTGTATGGTATTATGCGAAGATGTGTCCCCGAATATGAACAACAAGAGATATTGAGTAAGTGTCATGGTAGTGTTTATGGAGGACATCACGCCGGAGATAGAACCGCACAAAAGGTTCTACAGTCAGGTTTTTATTTGCCAACTCTCTTTAAAGATGCAAGAAAGTTTATTTTATCTTGTGATGAATGTCAAAGAGTAGGTAATATCTCTAGACGCAATGAAATGCCTATGAATTATACTCTTGTTATTGAACCATTTGACTGTTGGGGATTCGACTTCATGGGTCCTTTCCCTTCTTCAGAAGGTAACACTCATATACTTGTTGCTGTTGATTATGTTACTAAATGGGTGGAAGCCATACCCACAAAAAGTGATGATGGTGAGACCTCTTTAAAAATGCTTTTAGATGTTATCTTTCCTAGGTTTGGAGTACCTAGATATCTTATGACTGATGGAGGTTCTCACTTTATTCATGGTGGTTTTAGAAAAACTCTTGCTAGATATGGTATTAATCATAGAATTGCTTCAGCTTATCATCCTCAAACTAGTGGGCAAGTAGAATTATCAAATAGAGAAATTAAATCTATCTTGCAAAAGACTGTTAATAAATCTAGGAAAAATTGGGCTAGTAAGTTGAAGGAAGCATTGTGGGCTTATAGAACTGCTTATAAAAATCATATGGGTATGTCTCCTTATAAAATGGTTTATGGAAAAGCTTGTCATTTACCTTTAGAACTAGAGCACAAAGCTTATTGGGCTGTAAGAGAACTTAATAAATATTTTAAACTTGCCGGTAAGAAAAGGTTGCTACAATTGAGTTCTTTAGATGAGTTGAGAAGTGAAGCTTATGAAAATGCTAGACTTTTTAAGGAGAAAGTTAAGAAATGGCATGATAGAAGAATTACTAAAAGAGAATTTAATGTTGGAGATAAAGTCCTATTGTATCGGTCTCGTCTCAGATTTTTTTGCGGGAAAATTACTCTCAAAATGGGAAGGACCATATGTCATTGTGGAGGTGTATCGTTCAGGGGCAATAAAAATTGCTTCGCTGAAAGATGATGCCACACAAGTGGCGAATGGACAAAGACTCAAACATTATATTTCTGGAGATTCTTATAATGAAGATGTTGATGTTATTCGAGTGGTGACTCCGGAAACCTTCATCAAAGATCAAATTGATAGTTCTGCAGAGTTCGACTTCGAATAGGTGATAGTTTTGGTAGTAAAAAGTCTGCGTTTAACTTTCCGAACAATATTTTTGCTATTTTGGAAAATATGAAAAATTATGAGATCGAATTGGAGTGGAGGAGACGCACGAGGGCGCGTCCCCACGTGGTGGTGCGGGCCCCACCCTGGCCGCGCCGCCATATGGGGACGGCTCCTCGGAGTCCCTCTTTCACTCGGGTTCGACCTGGTGCTTTCCTTCTGTCGTGAAAATTTTCGCTATATAATCCCCCGGATCCCCCGAGGTCCGTATATCGTCTTCTCATCGTGTTTCGTTTCGAGCTGTTTTCTGCCAGGATCTATTTTTGATCTAGAAGCACCATGGTCTCCAACAACAAGGGCAAGGGGCCTTCGGAGGAAGATATTCAAGATCCCAAGTTGAAAGAGGAAGTCGAGAGTGAAGATGAAGGAGAAGTGGAGGAAGACCCGCGTGTATACCCGCGCGCCACCGTCGCAAGCATCGGGGTGGTGGCGAATTCGCTCAACCTTAAGAGAAGCGCACGGATTAGCACCGGAGGAAAAGTTCCACGTCGCTTCCTAGCTCCAAGGACATCTTCTCCAGGCATCAATAACCCCTTCCATACTCTAATTCATACGAGTCAAATTGAAAGGATTCCTATGGCAGAATTGCCTAGTAGTTGGGATATGGATCGTTCTAACAATGCAGGAAGGATGAAACCTGAAGCTGAGGAGTGGGGAAACAACTCTAAGAGTAGGAACTAAGCTTGGGGATGCTTGATACATCTCAAACGTATCTATAATTTCTTATGTTCCATGCTAGTTTTATGACAATACCTACATGATTTATTCATACTTTATATCATTTTGATGCATTTTCCGGTACTAACCTATTAACAAGATGCCGAAGCGCCACTTCCTGTTTTCTGCTATTTTTGGTTTCAGAAATCCTACACAGGAAATATTCTCGGAATTGGACGAAACAAAAGCCCACGGTCTTATTTTCCACGGAGGCTTCCAGAACACCGAAGAGGAGACGAAGAGGAGCCACGAGGCGGCCACACCCTAGGGGGCGCGGTCCCACCCCTGGCTGCGCCGCCATGTGGTGTGGGCCCCTCGGGACTCCACCGACATCACCCCTTCGCCTATATATTCTCTCCGTCGCGAAAACCCTAAAACGATCAAGTCATATTCCACGAACAGTTCTGTAGCCGCCGCCATCGCGAAGACAAGTTTCGGGGGACAGAAGTCTCTGTTCCGGCATGCCGCCGGGACGGGGAATTGCCCCCGGAGTCATCTCCATCGACACCACCGCCATCTTCATCACCGTTGCTGTCTCCCATGATGAGGAGGGAGTAGTTCTCCCCCGAGGTTGAGGGCTCTACCGGTAGCTATGTGGTTCAACTCTCTCTCCCATGGTGTGATCTTTATGTGATCATGAGCTTTGTATCATTATTAATCTATGTGCTACTCTAGTGATGTTATTAAAGTAGTCTATTCCTCCTCCATGATGTAAAGTTGACAGTGTGTGCATCATGTAGTACTTGGCGTAGGTTATGATTGTAATCTCTTGTAGATTATGAAGTTAACTATTACTATGATAGTATTAATGTGATCTATTCCCCCATTCATAGCTATTGTTGACAGTGTGTATGCTATGTTAGTACTCGGTCTAAATTGCAAAGGTCTATTATGCACTCTAGAGGTTACTTTAATATGAACTCCGGATTCACTCTCCACGGTGTGACGGTGACAGTGTGCACATCGTGTGTGATTCCTTTATGAAGTTGTGGAGCTTTTTTACTCCGGCTTGAGGGTGCTCTTGTAGCCCTACACAATGAATGGTGTTTGTTATCCAACAAGAGAGTGTTTGAGATTAGCATTTATTTATTCAATTATGTGATCATTGTTGAGAGTGTCCACTAGTGAAAGTATGATCCCTAGGCCTTGTTTCTAAGCATTGAATCACCGTTTCCAACAAGTTCTGCTACATGTTCGCTTGCTGCCATTTTTATTTCAGATTGCAATTACTACTTATAATCATCCATATTACTTGTATTTCACTATCTCTTCGCCGAACTAGTGCACCTATACATCTGACAAGTGTATTAGGTGTGTTTGGGACACAAGAGACTTCTTGTATCTTAATTGCAGGGTTGCTTGGGAGGGATATCTTTGACCTCTACCTCCCTGAGTTCGATAAACCTTGGGTGATTCACTTAAGGGAAACTTGCTGTTGTTCTACAAACCTCTGCTCTTGGAGGCCCAACACTGTCTACAAGAATAGAATCACACGTAGACATCAGACCCGCGTGTATACCCGCGCGCCACCGTCGCAAGGGATTTCTTGGACTATTTTTTGCTCCTGATATTTGGTCACTTTCCTTTTTCTTTCGATCTCATGCCGCCTCTGAAACGTTGAGTAAGGTGCTGGCTCATAGGACCCGCATGTCATCCTCTATGTACAATAAAGTTTGTTTTCTTGGATTATTTTTGGCTCCTGATATTTGGTTACTTGCCTTTTTCTTTCGTTCTCATGCCGCCTTTGAAACGTTGAGGAAGCTGCTGGCTCATGGGTCCCGCATGTCATCCTCTATGAATAATAAAAGTTCCCTTTCTTGGAGTTATTTTTTACCCCTAATTTCTGGCTACTTCCTTTTTCTTTTGATCCCCTGCCGCCTTTGAAACGTTGAAGACTTTGCTGGCTCATTGGTCCCACATGTCAGCCTCTATGAACAATAAACATTTCCTTTCTTGGAGTTATTTTTTAACCCTAATTTCTGGCTATTTGCCTTTTTTATTTCGATCCCCAGTCGCCTTCGAAACGTAGAGGACGCTGCTGGCTCATGGGTCCCAGATGTCAGCCTCTATGAACAATAAACCTTTCCTTTGTTGGATTTACTTTTCACCCTCTGATTTTTGGCTATTTCCTTTTTCTTTTGATGCACTGCCGCCTTGGAAACGTTGAGTAAGCTGCTGACACATGGGCCCCGCATGTCATCCTCTATGTACAATCAACTTGCAAGATCTTGGAGCGAAAGAGCTTGTATTAGTGGGACCCATATGTCATCCTCTATGTACAATAAAAGTTTCTTTTCTTGGATTATTTTTTGCTCCTGATATTTGGTCACTTTCCTTTTTCTTTCGATCTCATGCCGTCTCTGAAACGTTGAGGAAGCTGCTGGCTCATGGGTCCCTGATACGTCTCAAACGTATCTATAATTTCTTATGTTCCATGCTAGTTTTATGACAATACCTACATGTTTTGTTCACACTTTATATCGTTTTGATGCGTTTTCTGGAACTAACCTATTGACGAGATGCCGAAGTGCCAGTTCCTGTTTTCTGTTGTTTTTGGTTTCAGAAATCCTAGTAAGGAAATATTCTCGGAATTGGACGAAATCAACGCCCAGCATCTTATAATTCCACGAAGCTTCCAGAACACCCGAGAGGGACCAGAGGAGAGCCACAGGGCCACCAGACAGTAGGCCGGCGCGATCCAAGGGGGGGGGCACCCCCCTATTGTGTGGCACCCCCGTAACCCTTCCGACTCCGCCTCTTCGCCTATAAGAAGCCCCCTGACCTAAATCTTCGATACAAAAAAGCCACGGTACGAGAAACCTTCCAGAGCCGCCGCCATCGCGAAGCCAAGATCTGGGGGACAGGAGTCTCTGTTCCGGCACGCCGCCGGGACGGGGAAGTGCCCCCGGAAGGCTTCTCCATCGACACCACCACCATCTTCATCAACGTTGCTGTCTCCCATGAGGAGGGAGTAGTTCTCCATCGAGGCTAAGGGCTGTACCGGTAGCTATGTGGTTAATCTCTCTCCTATGTACTTCAATACAATGATCTCATGAGCTGCCTTACATGATTGAGATTCATATGAGCTTTGTATCACTATTAGTCTATGTGCTACTCTTGTGATGTTATTAAAGTAGTCTATTCCTCCTTCACGGTGTAATGGTGACAGTGTGTGCATCGTGTAGTACTTGGCGTAGGTTATGATCATAATCTCTTGTAGGTTATGGAGTTAATTATTACTATGATAGTATTGATGTGATTCATTCCCCCTTCATAGTGTAAAGGTGACAGTGTGTATGCTATGTTAGTACTCGGTTTAAATTGCAAAGATCTATTATGCTCTAAGGTTATTTAAATATGAACATCGAATGTTGTGGCGCTTGTTAACTCCGGCTTGAGGGAGCTCTTGTAGCCCTACACAACGAATGGTGTTCATTATCAAACAAGAGTATATGTAGCACAAAGGAAGAGAACTTATTTATTATGTGATCAATGTTGAGAGTGTCCACTAGTGAAAGTATGATCCCTAGGCCTTGTTTCCAAATACTGCAATCATCGCTTGTTTACTGTTTTACTGCATCTTTACTTCCTGCAATATTACTACCATCAACTGCACGCCAGCAAGCACTTTTCTGGCGCCGTTACTACTGCTCATATTCATTCATACCACTTGTAGTTCACTATCTCTTCGCCGAACTAGTGCATCTATACATCTGACAAGTGTATTAGGTGTGTTGGGGACACAAGAGACTTCTTGTATCGTGATTGCAGGGTTGCTTGAGAGGGATATCTTTGACCTCTTCCTCCCTGAGTTCGATAAACCTTGGGTGATCCACTTAAGGGAAACTTGCTGCTGTTCTACAAACCTCTGCTCTTGGAGGCCCAACACTGTCTACAAGAATAGAAGCACCCGTAGACATCAAGCACTTTTCTGGCGCCGTTGCCGGGGAGGTAAGGTAAAAGGCACTCATACTCCGGTCCCAGGTAACTAAGTACTTTTCTGTTGTCATTGTGTGTGTGCTCGAAGCTATCTCCTTTAGATCCTGCAATTGCATCTTTTTGTTTCTTGTTAAACACTAGTAAGGCATAATGGAAACATCTGTGAGCTTTTTAAACTATTTCCTGAGTCAAGACATGAATGGTTTAATGCGAAAATTAAAAAACCTATGGAACCTTATTTGCATGCTAGTAGTAATATTAGTATGAACGCTTTGAACACCATTGTTGATAATGATATAGAAAATTCCAAGCTTGGAGAGGTCGGTTTTGATGAAAATGATCTCTTTAGCTCTCCGGGTATTGAGGAGAAAGTTTATGTTGATTATGATATGCCTACCATATATGATGATTATAATGATAGTGGTCTTCTGGTGCCGCCTACTATGGAGAGTAAATTTTATTATGATTATACTATGCCTCCTACACTTGATGAGAACAATAATGATAGCTACTTTGTTGAATTTGCTCCCACTACAACTAACAAAATTGATTATGCTTATGTTGGGAGTAGTAATAATTTTATGCATGAGACTCATGATAAGAATGTTTCATTTGATAGTTATATTGTTGAGTTTGTTCATGATGCCACTGAAAGTTTGATACGGTGGATCCCAGTGGATCCACCTAGATTGATGCCCGATCTTTCACAACGAGAACCTGGGGTAGTAAATCCTCCCAACAACGCGATGAACGCAGCCTGGAGAAGAGGGAATGAATCCAGCAAGCAACGGATCGATGAACGATACGCCTCAAACCAAGAGCTAGACAATCCTTGATGAACACAAGAACCTTCGCAGCGGATATAATAGATAACGGCAGCGCCGTACCCCCGGAGGGATGATACACGTGATCACACGCAATAGGGAAACCCTAATCTTTTAGACTAAACTTGTTCTACCTTAAACCCTAGCCGTGCCATCTCCTTATATGAGAGGGAGAGCTGGCCGGCCGGCCCCCTTATTGGGCCTAACCTAGTTCGACTTGGACAGGCCCAAGTCAAACAGACTCTATTAAAACCCCAGATGGCCCACAGCATGACCTGGCTACATTATTATCTCCTAATAACAAGATTATAATAAACTACTGGTACAACCTTAGACCCAAATATCATATCAATGGCTGTCCTAGAGTACCAGGCCCGGATATCCATATCATCTCTCCCCTTCTTCAAGAAGCGTTGTCCCCAACGCGTGAGGGTCTTCTGGAAAAAGGTGACGTGATATGAACATGACATGTCCTCGCCGTCCTCAAGTCTTGCTTGCCTTCCACACCACATCCTCCCTCGCGGCCTTCTTGACTTGATACAGCACTTGGCGCCTCCTTTCTTCTCCACATGAGCTTGGACTTCGGCGCCAATTCCTTCTTCTTGCGAGGTTTTGATGGACCCTTGTGTCGCTGCACATGACCCTGCACAAGATGTGTAATTCCTGGGCCACATAGATGTCTCACACGTCCATCGTTGCCTCGATGCATCCGCAGTGTCGCGGAAAACTGGACAGTACTCATAGCACGGTAGTGCCACTGCCCACCATCTCCACTGACGCGCTCCGCCACAGCCGGTCTAGACGCCGGTTGACCGGGTATGCGACCGGTCGGTCCGGTTATGACCGGGTCTGGGACCGGATCCTGACCGGGACGTCGCGACGTCTCACAGAACACGCTCCGGTCGGCATCAGCGCATAAGCCGGTCTGAACCGGGCTCACCCGGCGCCTGGTCCGGTTGGACCGGCCCCGTGACCGGGCTGAAACACCATCAGCACTGGCTTCGCTATCCTTCTCGCCTCCCACTCCTCCCACGCGCATCTGCGCCATATGTACTGGAACATCATCAGCACAAACATCATCAGTTTGTATACTAGCATCAACACAAACTGGAACTGTAGCACATGCTGCAACATCCACATCAATAATAAGTGTAGCTTCATCTGGCTTGTCACCAACAAGAACTGGCTTGTCATCTACAGGCATAGCTGAAACAACACCAACATCAATGGTCGGAACATCATGCACCTCTTGCTGCACTTTAGGCTTGTGCAACTTCTCTTTACGCACCACTAACTCCACATCGGACTTGATATGATCATCACCCATAGGCTTCAAAGTCCACTGTTTGCCACCATGCATAAAAGAATATGTATTTGCTCGCCCAGCATGTGTCACATTGCGATCATACTGCCAAGGACGCCCAAGTAGCAATCCACACACCTCCAATGGCAACACATCGCAATCGATCTCATCAACATAATCATCAACTGCAAATGGCACACGCACCTTGTGAGTAATCTTCAGCATACCACAGCTATTCAACCACTCAAGACGCTTAGGTTCAGGAAGACGCCATGTAGACAACCCCAACGCTGTCACCATCGCCTTGCTAATGCCATTAGTACAGCTACCACCATCAACCATCAACTTGCAAGCTTTGCCCTTGATAAAGCACTGAGTCTGAAACAAACTCCATCGCTGAACCTTGTCAACTTTCTTGCAAGCATCACCTTGTACCTTTTTGAGTTGCATATTCAGCCCGCTCAATGGTACATCCGCCTCAACAGTCACAATAGCGCTCTTGGTATCAGAGCCAGGTTTCCTCTCCTCTGAAGATGTCACCTCGACTGTAGTGACTGTTGGTAGTGGAACAATCTCCTGAATAGGAACTATGCTCTTGTCCACTTCCTCTATTGCATGTACAACTCGGGACGACTGCTCACTATCCTCCATATACGGTAACACGAAACCATTACGAAGAAAAGTTTTGTAATCCTTCCAAGTTTCAGCAAATTCACCTCTGTCAATCGCATCCCACCAATAAGCATACAACTCTTCGTCCACACGCCGGTGAGCAAGAATATATGCATCATAACCAGTGAACTTTCCTCCATATCGACGACAATGAGTGAAACCCAATTCCATGTTCCTTTCCCAATGTTCATATTCCTCAATAGTCGCATCATGGTGTAAATACCACTTTAGTTTGGACAAATGACGTTGTACGCCCTTCCGTATGTCAAGGTAATCATTGAACACATAACCGGCCTTCGTGCCACGCAAGCACCGTATGCCACGCACATCGTCTGCAAATGAATCAAGAACATCATCAACAGCAGGAACCAGCATCACCGGAGAAACCACCGCAGCAACAGGAGAAACCGCCGGAGGAAAAACCGCAGCAGTCTGAGCCAGCCCGGCCGAGGGCCCGGTTAGACCGGCCTCCAGACCGGCCAGCCCGGTCCCTGGTCCGGTTGACCGGTCGCCAACCGGATGCATCAGACCGGAACACAACCGGACGAATTTTTGCGAACTTCCCGGTTTGCCGCCCGGTTGACCGGATTTCACGCCAGGCTGCCCGGTCACTGGCCCGGTTGACCGGATTCCAGATCGGATTTTTCCTGGTCGTGAATTTTCGTCTTCTTCTCGATTCTGGTCACGATTTTTCGCGATTTTGACCTCCGAAACAGCCATGGATGACCTCCAAATTGCACCAAACTATGCCAAACTTCCTCCAACCAAACTCCTTTGACCGAGAGCCAAACTCCTCCGATCTTAGAGCTAATCCTCTCCGATGCAAACCGATCAAAGAGATCGATCAACAACACCTCGCCGTGAGCAACCTAGAAAGCTGATACCACATGATATGGTGGATCCCAGTGGATCCACCTAGATTGATGCCCGATCTTTCACAACGAGAACCTGGGGTAGTAAATCCTCCCAACAACGCGATGAACGCAGCCTGGAGAAGAGGGAACGAATCCAGCTAGCAACGGATCGATGAACGATACACCTCAAACCAAGAGCTAGACAATCCTTGATGAACACAAGAACCTTCGCAGCGGATATAATAGATAACGGCAGCGCCGTACCCCCGGAGGGATGATACACATGATCACACGCAATAGGGAAACCCTAATCTTTTAGACTAAACTTGTTCTACCTTAAACCCTAGCCGTGCCATCTCCTTATATGAGAGGGAGAGCTGGCCGGCCGGCCCTCTTATTGGGCCTAACCTAGTTCGACTTGGACAGGCCCAAGTCAAACAGACTCTATTAAAACCCTAGATGGCCCACAGCATGACCTGGCTACATTATTATCTCCTAATAACAAGATTATAATAAACTACTGGTACAACCTTAGACCCAAATATCATATCAATGGATGTCCTAGAGTACCAGGCCCGGATATCCATATTAAAGTTATTATGAGAGAGGAAAATATGGTTGTAGAAGTTTTCATGTTACTAAAACACCTCTCTATATGCTGAAAATCTTGAAGTTGCGCTTGTCTAGTTTTCCTACGCTTGTTGCATTGTGCTTACATGACTTGTTTATTTACAAGATTCCTATGCATAGGAAGTGGGTTAGACTTAAAAGTGTTTCTTATTTGCTTCTTGATGCTCTCTTTTGCTTCAACTCTTATTTTTTGCGAGTGCATCATTGAAATTGCTGAGCCCATCTTAATGGCTATAAAGAAAGAACTTCTTGGGAGATAACCCATGTGTTTATTTTACTACAGTACTTTTGTTTTATATTTGAGTCTTGGAAGTTGTTTACTACTGTAGCAACCTCTCCATATCTTTATTTTTCTGCATTGTTGTGCCAAGTAAAGTCTTTGATAGTTATGTTGATACTAGATTTGGATTATTGCGTAGAAACAGATTTCTGTCTGTCACGAATTTGGGCAGGGTTCTCTGTAGGTAACTCAGAAAAATCTGCCAATTTACGTGCGTGATCCTCAGATATGTACGCAACTTTCATTCAATTTGAGCATTTTCATCTGAGCAAGTCCAGTGCCTCTAAAAAATTCGTCTTTACGGACTGTTCTGTTTTGACAGATTCTGCCTTTTATTTCGCATTGCCTCTTTTGCTGTGTTGGATGGATTTCTTTGTTCCATTAACTTCCAGTAGCTTTGGGCAATGTCCAGAAGTGTTAAGAATGATTGTGTTACCTCTGAACATGTGAATTTTTGATTATGCACTAACCCTCTAATGAGTTTGTTTCGAGTTTGGTGTGGAGGAAGTTTTCAAGGGTCAAGAGAGGAGGATGATACACTATGATCAAGAAGAGTGAAAAGTCTAAGTTTGAGATGCCCCCGTGGTTCATCCCTGCATATTTTAAGAAGACTCAAGCATCTAAGCTTGGGGATGCCCAAGGCATCCCCTTCTTCATCAACAATTTATCAGGTTTCTTCTCTTGAAACTATATTTTTATTCGGTCACATCTTATGTTCTTTACTTGGAGCGTCTGTTTGTTTTTGTTTTGTTTGAATAAATTCATGCTTGTGTGGGAGAGAGACACGCTCCGCTGTTGCGTATGAACACATGTGTTCTTAGCTTTACTTTTAATGTTCATGGCGAAGGTTGAAACTGCTTCGTTAATTGCTATATGGTTGGAAACAAAAAATGCTGCATGTGGTAATTGGTATAATGTCTTGAATAATTTGATACTTGGCAATTGTTGTGCTCATATGGATCATGTTTAAGCTCTTGCATCATGTACTTTGTACCCATTAATGAAGAACTACATAGAGCTTGTTAAAATTTGGTTTGCATGATTGTTCTCTGAGTCTAGATATTTTCTGGTTAAGGTGTTTGAACAACAAGGAAGACGATGTAAAGTCTTATAATGCTTACAATATGTTCATATGTGAGTCTTGCTGCACCGTTTTATACTTGAGTTTGCTTCAAACAACCTTGCTAGCCTAGCCTTGTATTGAGAGGAATTCTTCTCGTGCATCCAAATCCTTGAGCCAAAACATATGCCATTTGTGTCCACCATACCTACCTACTACATGGTATTTCCTGCCATTCCAAGCAAATACTTCATGTGCTACCTTTAAACAATTCAAAAGCTATTATCTCTTATTTGTGTCAATGTTTTATAGCTCATGAGGAAGTATGTGGTGTTTTATCTTTCGATCTTGTCATTTACTTCGGACAGACTTTCACAATGGACTAGTGGCTTCATCCGCTTATCCAATAATTTTGCAAAAAGAGCTGGCAATGGGGTTCCCAGCCCCAATTAATCAACTTGCATTAATAATTCTCTTCACATGCTTTGCCCTGATCTATCAGTAAGCAACTTAATTTTGCAAATAGACACTCATCCATGGTATGTGAATGTTGGAAGGCACCCGAGGATTCGGTTAGCCATGGCTTGTGTAAGCAAAAGGTTGGGAGGAGTGTCATCAATAATGAAACTAAAATACATGTGTAAACAAAAGAGAAGAGGGATGATCTACCTTGCTGGTAGAGATAACGTCCTTCATGGGAGCCGCTCTTGAAAGTCTGGTTGATAAGGTAGTTAGAGTACCCGCTACCATTCGTTGATAACAACAAACACCTCTCAAAACCTTACTTCTATGCTCTCTATATGATTTCAAAACATAAAAAGCTCTAGCACATGATTTAATCCCTGCTTCCCTCTGCGAAGGGCCATTCTTTTACTTTATGTTGAGTCACTTTACCCACTTCTTTCTATTTTAGAAGCAAACACTTGTGTCAACTGTGTGCATTGATTCTTACATGTTTACTTATTGCACTTGTTATATTGCTTTATGTTGACAACTATCCATGAGATATACATGTTACAAGTTGAAAGCAATTGCTGAAACTTAATCATCCTTTGTGTTGCTTCAATGCCTTCTACTTCGAATCTATTGCTTTATGAGTAACTCTTATGCAAGTCTTATTGATGCTTGTCTTGAAAGTACTATTCATGAAAAGTCTTTGCTATATGATTCATTTGTTTACTCATTGTCTTCATCATTGCTTCGAATCGCTGCAATCATCTCATATGCTTTACAATAGTATGATCAAGATTATGTTGGTAGCATGTCACTTAAGAAATTATCATTGTTATCGTTTACCTACTCGAGGGCGAGTAGGAACTAAGCTTGGGGATGCTTGATACGTCTCAAACGTATCTATAATTTCTTATGTTCCATGCTAGTTTTATGACAATACCTACATGTTTTGTTCACACTTTATATCGTTTTGATGCGTTTTCCGGAACTAACCTATTGACGAGATGCCGAAGTGCCAGTTCCTGTTTTCTGCTATTTTTGGTTTTAGAAATCCTAGTAAGGAAATATTCTCGGAATTGGACGAAATCAACGCCCAGCATCTTATAATTCCACGAAGCTTCCAGAACACCCGAGAGGGACCAGAGGAGAGCCACAGGGCCACCAGACAGTAGGCCGGCGCGGCCCAAGGGGGGGCGCGCCCCCCTATTGTGTAGCGCCCCCGTAACCCTTCCGACTCCGCCTCTTCGCCTATAAGAAGCCCCCTGACCTAAATCTTCGATACGAAAAAGCCACGGTACGAGAAACCTTCCAGAGCCGCCGCCATCGCGAAGCCAAGATCTGGGGGACAGGAGTCTCTATTCCGGCACGCCGCCGGGACGGGGAAGTGCCCCCGGAAGGCTTCTCCATCGACACCACCGCCATCTTCATCAACGCTGATGTCTCCCATGAGGAGGGAGTAGTTCTCCATCGAGGCTAAGGGCTGTACCGGTAGCTATGTGGTTAATCTCTCTCCTATGTACTTCAATACAATGATCTCATGAGCTGCCTTACATGATTGAGATTCATATGAGCTTTGTATCACTATTAGTCTATGTGCTACTCTTGTGATGTTATTAAAGTAGTCTATTCCTCCTTCACGGTGTAATGGTGACAGTGTGTGCATCGTGTAGTACTTGGCGTAGGTTATGATCATAATCTCTTGTAGGTTATGGAGTTAATTATTACTATGATAGTATTGATGTGATTCATTCCCCCTTCATAGTGTAAAGGTGACAGTGTGTATGCTATGTTAGTACTCGGTTTAAATTGCAAAGATCTATTATGCTCTAAGGTTATTTAAATATGAACATCGAATATTGTGGCGCTTGTTAACTCCGGCTTGAGGGAGCTCTTGTATCCCTACACAACGAATGGTGTTCATTATCAAACAAGAGTATATGTAGCACAAAGGAAGAGAACTTATTTATTATGTGATCAATGTTGAGAGTGTCCACTAGTGAAAGTATGATCCCTAGGCCTTGTTTCCAAATACTGCAATCATCGCTTGTTTACTGTTTTACTGCATCTTTACTTCCTGCAATATTAATACCATCAACTGCACGCCAGCAAGCACTTTTCTGGCGCCGTTACTACTGCTCATATTCATTCATACCACTTGTATTTCACTATCTCTTCGCCGAACTAGTGCATCTATACATCTGACAAGTGTATTAGGTGTGTTGGGGACACAAGAGACTTCTTGTATCGTGATTGCAGGGTTGCTTGAGAGGGATATCTTTGACCTCTTCCTCCCTGAGTTCGATAAACCTTGGGTGATCCACTTAAGGGAAACTTGCTGCTGTTCTACAAACCTCTGCTCTTGGAGGCCCAACACTGTCTACAAGAATAGAAGCACCCGTAGACATCAGTCCCGCATGTCATCCTCTATGAACAATAAAAGTTTCCTTTGTTGGAGTTATTTTTTACCCTTAATTTCTAGCTACTTCCTTTTTCTTTTGATCCCCTGCCGCCTTTGAACGTTGAGGACTCTGCTGGCTAATGGGTCCCACATGTCAGCCTCTATGAACGATAAACCTTTCCTTTCTTGGAGTTATTTTGACCCCTAATTTCTGGCTATTCTGCCTTTTTTGGATCCCGTGTCGCCTTGGAAACGGTGAGGATGCTGCTGCCACATGGGTCCCGCATGTCATCCTCTCAGAACGATAAATGTTTCTTTTCTTCGTTTTTTTTACCAACTAATTTTTGATTTATTTTTTCTTTCGATCCCCTACCGCCTTTAAAACTTTGACGGCGCTGCTGGCTCATGGGTCCCGATGTCAGCCTCCCCGTACAAGAAACATGTGATATCTTGATTATTTTGCAGACAATAAAAAGTGTATTTCGCTCTAAGCTATTGCGAACGGATAAATTATATCTTTATTTTTACGTAAACAAACTAATATGTTGAATCTCCTTGTTTTTGTTTTGTTTTTGTGAAGCATAGGACTTTCCTGTTTTGGAGTGGGCTGAAATCGTACGAGTCAAAAGGCGTCCAGCAGGTTAGAAGGCCCAGATGGCCATGCAGCCCCAATTGATATCTTCCTTATCTTGGATTATTTTTTTATCAAAAGGCCCAGCAGGGATACATCCTTTTTCTTTTGGTCCTGTGCCGCCTTGGAAACGTTGAGGACGCTGCTGCCTCATGGGACCCGCATGTCATCCTCTATGAACTATAAAAGTTTCTTTTCTTGGATTTTTTTCACCCTCTGATTTTTGGCTATTTCCTTTTTCTTTTGTTCCCCTGCCGCCTTGGGACCCGCATGTCATCCTCTATGTACAATAAACTTTCTTTTCTTGGAGTTTTTCCCCCTAATTTCTGGCTACTTTCTTTTTCTTTTGATCTCAAGCCGCATTTGAAACGTTGAGACCGCTGCTGCAAAATGGGACCCACATGTCATTCTCTATGTAAAATAAAAGTTTCTTTTCTTGGATTATTTTTCACGCTCTGATTTTTGGCTATTTCCTTTTTCTTTCGATCCCCTGCTGCCTTGGAAACGTTGAGGATGCTGCTACCTCATGGGTCCCACATGTCATCCACTATGAATAATAAAAGTTTCTTTTCTTCGATTATTTTCACCCTCTGCTTTTTGGCTATTTCCTTTTTCTTTTGATCCCCTGCCGCCTTGGAAACGTTGAGGATGCTGCTGTGTCATGGGACCCGCATGTCATACTCTATGTACAATAAAAGTTTCTTTTATTGGATTATTTTTGGCTCCTGATATTTGGTCACTTACTTATTTCTTTCAATCTCATGCCGACTCTCAAACGTTGAGTAAGCTGCTGGCTCATGGGACCCGCATGTCATTATCTATGTACAATAAAAGTTTCTTTTCTTGGATTATTTTTTTGCTCCTGATATTTGGTCACTTGCCTTTTTCTTTCGATCTCATGCCGTCTTTCAAACGTTCAGACCGCTGCTACAACATGGGACCCATATGTCATCCTCTATGTACAATGAAAGTTTCTTTTCATGGATTATTTTTTGCTCCTGATATTTGATCACTTTCCTTTTTCTTTCAATCTCATGTCGCCTCGGCCCTCTGAAACGTCGAGTAAGTTGTTGGCTCATGGGACCCGCATGTCATCCTCTATGTACAATAAAGTTTTTTTCTTGGATTTCTTACCCCCTGATTTTTGGTCACTTGCTTTTTTCTTTCGATCCTGTGCCGCCTTTGAAATTGTGGACGTTGCTGGCTCATGGGTCCCACATGCCAGCCTCTATGAACAATAATATTTCTTTTCTTGGATTTTTTTTACCCCCTGATTTCTGGCTATTTGCCTTTTTCTTTGGATCCCCGGCCGCCTTTGAAACGATGAGGACGCTGCTAGCGTATAGGTCCCACATGTCAGCCTCTATGAACAATAAACCTTTATTTTCTTGGATTTATTGTTGATCCCTAATTAATGGCTACTTCGCTTTTTTTGATCCTCAACCGCCTTTGAAACGTTGAGGACGCTGTTGGCTCATGGCTCCCATATGTCAGCCTGTATGAAAAATAAAGCATTTACTTTCTTGGATTTATTTTTGACACCTAATTAGTGACTACTTGGTTCTTTCTTTTGATCCCGTGACGCCTTTGAAACGTTGAGGGCGCTGCTGGCTCATGGGTCCAACATGTCAGCCTCTATGAACAATAAGAGTTTCCTTTGTTGCATTTATGTTTAACCCCTAATTTCTGGCTATTTGCCTTTTTTCGATCGTCTGCCGCCTTAGAAACGTTGAGGACGCTGCTGGCTCATGGGTCCCACATGTCAGCCTCTTTGTACGATAAAAGTTTCCTTTGCTGGATTTATTTTTGACCCCTAATTTCTGGCTATTTGCCTTTTTCTTTCGAGCTCCACCGCCTTTGAAACGTTGATGACGCTGCTGCAAACTGGGTCCAATATGTCAGCCTCTATGTGCGATAAACCTTTCCTTGCTTGGATTTTTTTTGGACCCCTGATTTCGAGCTACTTGCCTTTTTCTTTCGATCTCCTGCCCCCTTTGAGAAACGTCTAGAACGATGCTGGTTCGTGGGTCCCACATGTCATCCTCTCTGAATGATAAATGTTGTGGCCGCGGCTGCAAGATAGGTCCCACATGTCAGCCTGACTGTTGAATAAACGTTTCCTTTCTCGAATTTATATTTGACCCCTGATTTCTGGCTACTTTGCCGTTTCTTTCGATCCCCTGCCGCCTTGTCAACATTGAGGACACTGCTGCAAAATGGGTCCCACATGTCATCCTCTATGTAGAATAAATGTTTCCTTTCTTGGATTTTTATCTGTTACTTTAGTCCTAAGAGTTAGATTGATGCATCCTAACATTTTTCCGTACCAATTGTACTTCATGAAGCATTTTGAGATAATTGGGCCATTGAACCACCAGCAAACTATGAGGTACTATGGCTTGTGGATCCTGCTCTATTGTTTGCCCTTGTTCTTATGCTCAGTACCTGCTTTTGATTAGGTACGAACGGAATGGGGAGGTATATACTCTCACTGGTCTGAGAAAACGATTCAAGCATTGTCCAGAGATGTTTGGTGCATTTCTAGAAAAGCAAAGAAGCTCATGTTATCTATGGTCTTAGATAATTTGTGATATTTTTCTAATGCACTGTAAGATTGTGCATAGCTAGAGCCAATACTAATTTATATATGTGATGATGTTTTGTTCCTATCCTGCACTTAAAAACGCTTCGGTTAAACGCCGAGACCTGGAGATCTAGGGAGACAGTTGTTCTGGTGTAGAGAAAAAGATTTAGGTTGTATTAGTCCATTGTTATGACTTATGAGGCCAAACTCGCGAGCTAACTGATGCATTGTAGGCAAACAATCTGCTATTATTTGTTGACTAAATATCATTATTTTTTGTCTGTTGTAGAAATCTGGAGCTTATATGCAGCAGCCGAATGAATAGAAATTATATATCTGCTCTTTTTCTTTGGAAGGATTATGATTTCCATTCCTTATATGCATTATTACTCCATAGACAATCTCACTAACAAAAGAACAGGACCGGATCCATCCTTCTATCCATTCTTAACATTTCGTTAGTTTTGTAAGACATATGAATTAGCTTAGTCGATTACTCTATGTGAACTAGCTTTAAGGCACTGCAATAATTAGTGCTGATTATTTTCCTCACTTTATTTAGTGTTTCATATTTTATTTTCATACCACACATTATCTTATACTACTGAACCAACAAGGCGGCAGGGGATGGCCATGTCCTATATCTACTATATGTTTAGTTTGGTTGGAATTTTTTTTTGTAGAACCTTCCAGTTCTCTATCTTTGTCCATTGTGCTCTCAGCGTGTAATTGCAATCAATGGATATACCTAAGTAAGATAAACAAGCTCTAGAACCAAACTTTCGTAGGGTTAGCAAAGTGAAACTAAAATTCAATTGGATTGTTTTTCATGTATGAAGTTTTTACAAATAAAGTTATTGGTAGGATAGGTAAACTGAAATGGAAGTTCAGTCAGTTGTAACAATTAAAAGGTTACCACTTCAGTAGGATATGTAAACTGGAGTGCAGTCGGTGGTACAAGCAAAATTCCTATGATACTATATATCTTGACTCCGAGTAATACATTATTCCGTAGAGATTATACAGGGAAAAGTAACATACCACTGACCGGCAGATCAGTTGGCGTTCGGTCGAGTTGTCCTCTCGATTTTCTTCTGCCCTGCCTTCGCTTTTTGCTGTCATGTTGCCACAACACAGCAGTGGATGCTAATTTCTTATCTTCTCTTCTCCATCCACAGTGTTAAATTTACGTCCCGGCAACCCGTGCCAACGAGGTAGAGATAACAGTGGTACTAGAGGGAAATCAATGGTGCTGCGTTGGCGCTGTCGAGGAGAAGAAAGCATGTCATCTACGGTGGAAGGCGTTATCATTTTCTCACCTCATTTTTATAACTGTTATACAAAATTTCACGGATCGTGCGCCAATGCGCACCCTAAATCTAGTCTATAGTAAAGACGCTTAGGCCGAGCCGAGCGGGATTATTACCCTAGCGCTCGGCCTAAACGCCTCCCTTGTTGATGCCTTAAGCCGCTACAAGAGCAGCATGCCAGAATCGACGCACATAGCAAGTTAGATGGTAACCATGGTCAAGAACGTGGCGGTGCACTGGCTGTCGGAGACAGTGAAGGACCGCCGGAAGCTTTCACTGATGGAATATAACATCGGGTTAATTTCCCTGCTAATTCCCACGCCACACCAAATGTTGGATTGGGACTGAAAATCAACTTCCCAAGCCTACTCCTCGAACTAACTCCCTCCTCTCAACTTCCCATCCCCATCCCCAAATTTCCCAAACACGCTGTCAAAGTAAATTGCAGAGGTATGCGTGTGTCCAGCCCCACTACCGAACAGCAAATTGCCTCCATTTGACACTGCAGAATTGATGATTTCTATTTATAAATGGCAATCAATAGCATTTTTTCGAAAAGGGGCAGCGTCCAGCCTCTGCATCAATATGATGCACACGGCATTTTCTTTATTGCAAAGTTCAACAGAGTCTATCAAAGTATAAGTTTTACATTACGGATCAGATAGAGTTGAGACATGTATCAACCATCGAAAAGTTGAGAAAAACTTCAACCTAATCATTCTTCAATCGACTAGTGTGCCGCCACCAAATAGCCTGGAAATAGAAGTCCTGAGTAACCGTCAGACGGTTGCATCCAGTATCCAAACTCTCCCGCTGATCCTCCGGGAGCAGAAAGGCCCATTGCTGAATCCACTATGTGGCTCGTTCGATAACCTGCAAAAAATTAGTTTCCTTTTGTCTGTTAAAAATAATGTCATTCCGGCTGGTCCAAATTGACCAACACACAGCTGAAATTCCAATTCTTATTTTTGCTTTATTAGCTTTGTCTACCCAATTAAGCCAGTTACCGAACATATTGATAATATTAGTTGGAGGGGGTAAATTATATGTTAAGTAGATCATACGTCAGATAATCTTCGCAAGTTAAAAATAAATGTTGTACAATTTCAGATTCATTACAGTAACAACATTTTTGACACCCCCTTAACTAGATTATCCTTGGCGAGTAAAACTTTGTTATCGAGAAGCCACATGAAGATTTTGATTTAGAGAGGGATTTTTAGCTTCCGTAAGTATTTGCGTAGAAAAACAGTATGTCCCTGCATTAAATCTAGATACATTGACTTGACCGTAAAAACAGCCGATTCGTTAAGTTTCCATATAAATTTATCCGGATCATTTGATAATTCAACTCCCATGTGACGTTGATATAGATTTAGCCATTGATTCCATTTTTAATCATTTAAAGTTTTCCGGAAAGTAATATTCAAAGGAGTTGTGCTAACATTGTAGCCACCATAATATTTTTTCGCTGCACTATATTATATAATAACGGGTATTGGTGTGCTAGAGAAGTGTTACCTAACCAAATATCCTCCCAAAAACGAACTGAATCCCCCATTCCCACTTTGGAAAAAAACCCTATGAAAAAAGTCATTCTTCACTCGCATAAGGCCTTTCCAAAAGGGAGAGTCCGTGGGTTTAGCATCCACTTGTGCCAACATTTGATGTTTCAAATATTTATTAGTTATAATTTGTTGCCACATTCCTTTCTCAGTAAGAATTTTGAAAAACCATTTACTCAACAGACATTTATTCTTTAGTTCTAGAACCTCAGTACCGAGCCCTCCTTGATCTTTAGGTCGACATACTATATTCCATTTTGTCAACCTATATTTTTTCTTTGTATCATCTGTTTGCCAAAAGAAACTCGGACGATAAAAATCCAGCCATTTTCTCACTCCGACAGGTATCTCGAGAAAGGAAAGCATGAACATAGGGAGACTTGTCAAAACTTAGTTGATTAACACTAATCGATCACCATAAGAAAGTAATTTGCTACGCCAACAACCTAGCTTAGCCCCAAAACGACTTTCTATTGGATTCCACTCAGAATTTCTAAGTTTCCTATGATGAACTGGTATACCAAGATATCTGATTGGTAAGGCACCAACATCACAACCAAAGATCTGCCTATACTCAATCTCTTTATCTTTCGCTTTCCCAAAACAAAATATCTCACTTTTATGGAAATTTATCTTTAAAACTGATGGTTACTCAAACATGGAGAGTATTAGTTTCATGTTGATAGCCTTTTCGGTGTCGTGCTCTAGAAAAAGAATCGTATCATCGGCATATTGGAGAATAGAGACCCCCCCCCCCCCACACACACACACACACACATCAACTAGATGAGGAATGAGACTTCCAACTTGACCCTCTTCTTTTGCACGAGCTATAAGGATAGCCAACACGTCGGCCACTATATTAAAAAAAAATAGGTGAGAAAGGATCACCTTGTCTCAAACCCTTCTTTGTTTGAAAATTATGGCCAACGTCATCATTAACCCTAATTCCAACACTACCCCCTTGAACAAAGTGTTTGATAAAATCACACCATTTAGGATCGAAACCTTTCATTCTCAGCACCTGTTGAAGGAAAGGCCATTTGACTTTATCATATGCCTTTTCAAAATGAATCTTGAAAAGAACGCCATCCAATTTTTGTCGATTAATTTCGTGGATTGCTTCATGCAATACGACAACTCCCTCAAGGATATGTCGACCAGGCATGAAGGCCGTTTGTGTAGGTTTAATGACTTCTTATATATATGCTGTTAATTTATATGTTCTATTGTAATTGTATATTTGATTATAAGAGAAATGGCAACCATTGCTTAATGACACTTATTGAACGAGATGTGTTTTTAAAAATAAGCGAAGATACATAGTTGAAACTTTCATCGGAATTTGAGAGTACAGTTAGAAAATCCTAGTATATAATTATCCATTTGTGTTATATTTCACCATGTAAGCATATTATTGAATTATTTATATTGAAATAATGCACATTTGAAACATATGTATTGAACTACAATGTTGTGAATCAATTGATTATATATATCATTCATTTGTCAAAAAATTTATCGCACAAGGGCTACTACCAAAAAAAAGTAGTTGGAGTGTATCCACCCTTCAATTTTTTCATGTGTCTAGATGTGGGTGAAGTGCATTCCGGAGTTCTCGGTTTGTGCAATAATTACCGACTGTACACCCACTTCTCTTTCTGTAGTTCTAGATATACAGAAACTCGATTTTCTCTAAGCAGATATACCAGTTCCCAGTAAATCTCTGCGCATGTGAGATTTGTAAAAAAAAAAACATAAGACATAACATTCTGAGATCTGTAGGTGATCAAATATATACAAGAAAAACGTCAGTTCCTTGATTAAATTTCAAAAGAATTACACACACGTCGCATGTTTGAGCTTGATTAGACCAGCGCGCCGTCAATCTCCCTCTCTGTTGGTCAACTCACTACTTTTTCTGCGGCTTGAGCCCTGAGATCTGAGATCGGTGATAGCTCGCAGCTCACTGATCTACTGCAGCTTGGCCACATTCTCATCATCTCTGGTAGTGGTAGATTAACCAAATAAATCAACATGGAGGTGGATATGATCACCAGTCCGCCGCGAGAGCAAGGGATACACGATATCTATCAAGAGGACGTACTACCCATCGTGAGGTGTGGTGGAGTTGACAAGGCTTGCGATCTTGATCCTGGGCTTGGAGTAGTCGCCGGTGAGCAGCTTGGATGCGACGATAGAGTTGGCAAACTCGGTGAGGTGGACGCCGTCCCAGCTGATGAACCGTGCGTCCATGTCGCACAGCTGCATCTCCCCCGACATGCACATCTTGAAGTGGTTGTAGTTGTAGGGCGGGCCGCCATTCCCGCAGCAAGCCATGAGGGGCCTCTCAATCTCTGCATATATGGAGAGACATACACACACATGTATATGGGAGAAGAAACGTTAGTTAATTACGAGGCAACAAGATGTATTTAACTGAAGAACAGATCAACGAATTAGGAAAACTTGCACGTAGAAATTGAACACCGTAAAAGACCTCCTTTTCGAAAACGAAAAGAAAAATCTGGTCTGGCTTGGGATCAACCGACTTACCGTACTTGGTGTGGTTGGCGACGAGGTCGTACTTGATGACGAACATGTCGGTAAAGACAATGGTGGCGTCGGCCATGCGCTGCCGGAACTGGTTGCAAGCCTCGGCGAGCCTCTCGTTGAAGAGCTTGGCGACATTGTTGTACTTCTTGAGGCAGCCGTTGCCGTCGAGGTCGCTGTCGTCGTCCCTCGGGATGGATAGCTTCTGCGGCAGGCAGCCGAGCGCCCCTGTCCCGTGGATCCAGAACTTCCTCGCCCCGTGCGCGTACAGAGTCTACACTCACATGTAATGTTCGTTTGACGTCTGGTTTACCATAACTTATCATTTACTTACTCAGTAATACAGCCATATATGTTTTCTTTACCTCAATACCGAACTTGATATGAGCAACTACCAAGGGGATCTTGGCGACCACTTCATCATAAGGAAGGTGAAGATAAGCAGAAAGATCATTTTGCCCAATGTCAATGGCGTAGATGGCCTTCCGGAATCCTTCACCGTCAATAGGTGTCCGCTGGCCTGTATCTCACAACATGTATTACAAGTCGTGATGGGTTTTTTTCTCTGGGAGAGATTCTCCTTCTACTTTTATATATGGCTGAAAAATAGACTGAACATATATTTGTAGGACTAGAACTTGCTCTTGACAGAAGACAGATCAGAACATTTATAGGACTGATTAATTTGTAAAAGACTGCTGAAAAAGAGAGTTTGTTTGGGTTTAGTTCCCAGTTCTGGGCTTTGTAATGAGAGTCCACAAAGCTCAAACACTATTTGTGAAACCTTGGTTGCATGTCAATGGAACCAGGGGGCTTTTTGCCCCTTTTGATCTAAAAAAAATATTGTGTGCGGTGTCATATCAGCGTCAATGATTCTTTCTCTTGAGTCTAGCTGTGAACTAAGTGGAAACATGCAACTTCATTTTATATGTTCAATCATGGTGTATACAGCATATGCTTTACGCATGACGGGATAGTTTGGGACCATCAGTGTAAGCTTGTGCCTAAGTCAAGGCTCAGCAGAAAAAACTTGTATAGTAAGTAAGCTAAAATAATCTTCTGCTAAGAGCGACATACAAACCGAAGCCAACAGAAACAAAATAAGTACTGATATAATACTTTTTCCGGCCCAGACGACAAGTTGTTGTTTTATCGGTTCAAATTTTGGACGTTTGTGCAGAGAAGAAGCTGTTAAAATAAAGCGTGGGCATCATCCACAACCAACCTTTGTTGATGAGCTCGAAAGATCTGGTTCTGAAGTAGAGGAACTGATGCAGCTGCACGTCCAGCGAGAATGGGGATCCTCCCGGCGTCGCCGTCGACCCGCCGATGGCGAAGTTGACGCCATTGCTGAAATCCGAGCCCAGTGCCTTGAGGTAGGGGCTCAGATAAGGCGTGTTTAGGCTCTCACCTGCAAAATTAAGGAAGGGCATCGCCTAAACAAAATGATGTCGGCAAACATGAGGAGTGCACTACTAGTGTGGTGGTGGATCGTCCCCCACATACTGATGACTGATGAGATGTTTTGTCCTGCAATTGCCCCCATAGCTGCTGCCGTACATGTGGATCGAGTAGTACCCATCTTCCCGCATAAATCACCTTTGCGATCACATTACAGCGATGTCCCGTTTGCGATCAGCGTACGTGTCCTCCACGCCTTTTGCGCCCATCCCTTTCCCTTAATTGCTTTTGAACACTTTTATTTAAGATCTCTCTTTACTTTTCCTAGTCTAAAGGTGCCATTTCTTCAAAGTTTCAGAAAAAGAAGTTGCCACTTCAGTCTGCCAAGAATAAACGTTGAAGTTTAGGCTCACCCTGGCTAAGCATCTGTGCACACCGACACTAGCTAGTATAATCGTGAATATATATCTTGCTCTGAACAAGTCATGAATTTGGTTAATGTCCTGATCGCCAGCCTTTTTCTTTCTTTTTTACATGTTCAAGCTCTCACTTTGTTTTTCTTATCATGATGCTTTAGTGTGTAGATTCGTGTTCCGACCAGTGCCACCTTTGTTTAGGATCGATTATTGTACACTAGCTTGCCTATAATTTTGTTAAATTCTCCTTTTAAAAAGTTGTTATATCTCGCTCTGCCGTTGGATCTTGATTCAACAACTCATGCATACCACTGCTGCCCTTTCTTTTACTAGTAAAAAAACAGCCACCACGACCTCCTGCTCCTCGGCGGCAAGCTCAAACCAAAGTTTCACCGCGCTGTTCCCAGCCAAGTCCCATTTCGCACAAGCGAAAGGAGAAGCAGGGCCAGGGAGCTAGGGAGCCAGGGAGCGGAGTATTGGATCAAGAAGCTGGGTAAGAGCATATGTGACTGAAATTCGACACAATTCATGGCACGGCTCATAAACGCAGCTCTACTTTATTTGATCGTGAATTTCATGTTTCTGTAAAAGGGAAGCTATAGTTTCCGACCATAAACTGGGGAAAACAGAGGGTGCGCGCCTACGTTTTTACTGTTGCTGGACTGAACCTTAGAGGTCGTCTCGTCCCTCTAGCCTAAACACCTTGAATGTGAGCAGCAGATAGCAAACATTATCAAGTGTTGGGGTTCGGTGACTCACAGATGAAGTCGATGACGAGGCGGCCGTCGGTGAGCCGTCCGGTGGGTCGGCGGAAGAAGGTGCGCCCCTCCGGGAGGGCAATGTTCATCCCGTTTGCGGCGGCCATGCCGCCCGTGTCGGAGTTGGAGTCCCCGAAGTTGAAGATCACCACGGGAGACCGGCCACCGCTCGCCTTCTCGCTGGCTGCTGCTTCCCCGGCACGGGTGGCAACGGCGAGGCCGCTCCCCTGGGCGCCCGGCCAGGACCCGTACCCGGCCGCTGCCACCGCGGCTGCCGCCGGCATGTACTTGAGGCAGGCGACGACGAGGACTGCGCCCACCCCGGCGAGCAGGACATAATACTGCAGCCGCAGGCTGATCTTGGTGGCGCTGACGCTGCCTCCGCCGTTCATCAGGCCACTGGTCATGCCCTGGTCCTCTCTCTCTGGCTTCCCTGTGTCTCTCGCGCAACCAACACAAGTGGCGAACTGGCTCCCCTCGAAGTGTGTGCGTGTGGTTGTGTACATGTGTATATGTAGGGAGCTGACGGGTCGAGCCCACCGCACTTGGAGCTTCTTTGTCGTCCTTGATGAGATGGATCAATGGAAGGATGCATTGCATGGCTTTTCAGTTGTCACACATCTCATCAAAGAGAGAGGGTCCGGATCATAAAGGTAAAAGGTGAAGGATGCTCCCGCATACGCGCGCGCGCGCTCGTGCTGCAATGAATATTGGTTTTCAGGCCGCCACAAACTATACATTTTTAAAAGATTGCAAAGTGAGAACTATGTTATTTCTTGTGACTCGAATCACAGCTGACCCGGAGGAGGAAGCACGGAACAAAAGAAAAGATAGGGTCGGGTAGCGGAAACCTATCTATAGTTGGCCTCGCAGATTTCATATGTTCGCTGCCAAGAAAGAACACTCTCACGCACTCTCAGTCACCCAAACTGGAAAATCCAGCTGGTAATGATAGCCCTGTTGGTCCTTTCAAGGGAGAACATACAGAAACATACCATTTTCGCAGCGAAGAAAGAACACTCGGCGTTTTCAATCGTCCTCCTCGTCAGCGTCACCGTGGTAGTGCCGACGGCAGGACGTGTCGTCGAACACCTTCACGCTCATCTCCTCGTCGCCTTGGTATGAGAATGTGAGGACGCAGCCGGCCTGGAGGTCATGGAAGCGCACGAACTTCCCCCAGCCGGCGTGGAGGTACATCTTACCGCGCCCGTCGAAGAGCACGTCCACCGGCCACCGGAAGAAGCCGCAACCAGCCTCACGCAGCCAGCGCGGCCGGCTCGTTGCCGGCGACGAACTCGGCGAACTTGTCTGGCAGCATCTGGATGCCAAGTGGGTCGCCATTGAGGACGACGATGAACTCGAACTCCCACTCCCCCTCGGAAGACGACGACATCGCATGCGACGGCGACCGTGCAGCCCTTCCTGCTCCAGCACGGCCGCATCCACGGCCACGGCCGCGACCTCGACCTCGGCCTCGGCCTTTACCAGCCATGGAAAGGCCCTTGACTTTTGAGATGGTGGCGACTAGGGTTGGGGAGAGAGACGCTAGGATTTGTGTGTGAGGGCCGAAGCGAGAGCGCCCTTTTTTATAGGCCGGAGGGAGGCATGGGAGCGGTGGCGCTCATTAACACCGGCACAGAGAGCTAGGCGCGACGAGACGCATCGTTGCGCCTCTGCGAAAACTGCACCATCGCTGCGCGCCAATAACTTCTGTCGCGAGGTAGGCGGCGGTTAGATTAAACTCGAATGTTCCAATGATGCATCGGGCCCGCCACTCCCCATCTCGTTCTCGCTGTGTCTGGCATGTCCGGAGCGTCCCCTGTAGACCGGGGATGGGCTCGGCGCGCTGGACACCGTATTGGGCCACGCCGGACCGAAGGAGGCTTTGGGGCGCGCGGCTGGAAACAAAAAAATGTCCGACGCTCCCCAATAACCTTTGAGAGTCGTTTTAGGAGACGCGGCCGGAGATGCTCTTATGTGAGCTATTTTAATTCAAGGGGTTCGTTGTCCCGATTATGTGTGCCATTTTAATTTCAAGGGGTTCGCTGTCCTTTTTTATTTTGGTGATTATGAGGGTACGTATACTTCTTTCACAAGTTCCATGACCATGCATGCATTTTACTGTTGTAATAATTCCGTATTTTTAAACGGGAGGCCAAAAAGCTCAGGTATCCATTAATAAGAACAACTTATATATCAAAGGGATGGAAGACAATTGTTTATTCTCTCCGTTTATTTCCTAAATTTATCAAATTTCTGCATCGGCCAGTAGGGTGTCAATTGTTGCAATAGCAACCACCATCATTGTGGCACTGCCCACCAACCTTAAAATCTCTATTGCAAGCACGATTACAATCTTCAGGTGTGCATTTGAATTTGTAGGGTTCGCGTGTCTGCGCAGTGCCAATGTTGGCTTCAATACCTATTTCAAAGAAAGATTTAAAAAATGACATAAGAAGGCAGTTCATAAGAATTTCATATTTAACAAACCATATATTCTGCAAGTACCTCTTCTATGCCATGATCATCTTTAAAGCTATGACAGAATCAATAGTCATGACGATTTCTAGTGCGAGGCATGTCAATCAACAACACGCAATGGCAAAAGAAGTGTGCTAATTATAAAAAAAACACATGAAAATATGAATGTATTTATATGTCACGTCAGATTGAATAACTTGAGTACGAAACAATCTGACGTCCTACTTACATTGCAAACTACGGGCAGATATAAACCGACGAATGGGCCATTGAGACAAAAGAATAACACATGGATATAAACCATTGGCAATGGGTGCAAGAGACCATGCATCGAGATTTATCTTTTAAATTGAGAAGTGAATTATAACGTCTGATCCCCTAAAGCACATAAAACAAAACAAAAAGTTCTTGCCTACTGGACAAAAACAATGATGGAACAGGCTCATAATCTTGGTCCTATAAACTACGTATATAATTGATAGGCTTTGGTAGATGGAAATGTACCTATGTTCCTCCCTGATGCTTGGCTAGACAAAAAGGAGGTTGAGATCATCAAAAGAGCCATCAAGCAAAGAACCTTTGCGTTAATCTGGATGAGAGCCATGACGAAGTCCTTTACTGCTATTTCCCTCTCCTATTCTCCTTTTCGTCGTGGTTGTAGGGCTTAGTTGCTTCCTTATGCCGGCGTTTATATAGAGGAATGACCGACTCTTGCAGTATCAATTTTCCATGTTTTATTGTATCCAGCGTTATTACTTTATCCTACTATAGTTCTCTATAATTAATTACCATTCTTGAGTAATACCCAAATCACGGAATATTCTATGGATATGGATTTATTGGTTCAAAAAATTTCAAGAGAAATCAATTACTCCTAAAAAATAGTACTACCGCGTACCAAATTAATCTTTATCTTTACCTATCTATATCTATATCTATATCTATATCTATATCTATATCTATATCTATATCTACCAATAAAGGAAGTAAGATTTCTCCCAATTTTTTCGTCCGTTTTGAAATTACCTCTATTTTCAGTCAAAATTACATCCATTGCCACCGCATGAGTTGAAAAAGGAACGTTCCGTCGATCCACAGAATCGTTCGCGCTCAGATCACTTCTTCTCTGGGTGTGGGCCGATCGCTCCAAGCCACCAATCGCATGTGCGCTAACATACAGAGAGAAAAGGATCACGTGCAGCCCACGCAGCTTGGTCTGGCCCAGACTAAAGCCATCGTTATATAAGCGTGGACCGTGTACCCTTCATCTCTCCCAATCTCGTAGCTCTCGGCACCAAAAACCCTAGGCGGCATGCGGCAGAGAAGCGTCGTCGCGTCCAAGATATGTACACCATGGTCGGATGAGAGGCAGGGAAGGAAAGGACAACGAAGCATGGTAGCTGTGGGACTGAACGCCATTGGCAGGGCTATATGGGAAGGGCGACATCATGGTCACGTCGGGCGAGCCCTAGGTCGCCGGAGATTGGGCGCATCATGGTTATTTTCTATGATGATCGCTTCAGGCTTTGCTGCGTTGTTTTCGGCCTACAACATTGAGTACTGGTGTTTGTAGGGTCGGTTGTGCGGATGCGTTTATGGAACCATTGGCGGTGCTAGCTTTGAGGTTTTACCACTTTACACCACAAGTTGTGAAATTTTTATCACAGAACCACAACCTTAGATTTTTTTTCACAAAACACCAACTTTTGAGGTAATTGTTTGCACAAAACACATAATCTCTAATTAGCCGGGCTGACAAGCATTTAGTTCGTTAGACGCCAGCGAGAAAGAAGGGCATGTGGAGGGATACTGATAGAAGTTGAACTACTATTCTTTTTCCCCATGGAAATGTTGTGTGTGCTTGCTGCCGTTTTTATTTACCGCTTGAATCCTAGCTCAAGTTTGGTAAGCTGACTTATAGTTGTGCAAATTCGCAAAAAAAAAAGACTTGTAGTTGTGCAGCTCTGTAACTCTCTCTCTCTCTAAGGCAATTAAAAATAGGCTCACCTGCCTTTTTCGTTTAAGAAAATTTCTACAACAGAGTAAGCAGAATGAATTGCTGCTAAATATGTAATCATTGCCACAAATATCAAACTAGAATTCATTTTTTTTTCTTGTTTAGGATCCTGAAAGACTGATTCGAAACAATGTCGACCCCACATAGCAAGCATGTACAAAAATCAAAACATCATTTCTCCTATGCTCATCCTCGTAAGAAAATCACAAACGATGCACTTTGATCCTTTTGCACTCTAGGAATTGCTTGGTTGCTGCAATGAGCCATTATATGTCACTTTACCCACAACTATATGTTTCTCATGGGCTATCAAACCAGCTAATTATAGATTATGTGTTTTGTGCAAACAATTAACTAAAGGTTGGTGTTTTGTGAAAGAAAATCCTAGGGTTGTGGTTTTGTGATAAAAAAATCCACAACTTGTGGTGTAAAGTGATAAAACCTCGCTAGCTTTCGATCTACAGTATTTCTACGGGGTCGCCTTTTCGTCCATATGTAGGATCTCCATTTGCGTGACCTATTTTGTGTTTGTTTTAATCGAGCGTGGATACAAAATTGGTCATTTGGCAATATATGTTCGTTTAGGGTGGGATAGCCTACTGACGAACGAATTTATTCACCGTTTTTTCAATTTCACTAAATAGGCCAATATATTAGGGAAATAGGTCATGGAAACTAGAAACATATTGCACAAAACCATGGCTATTTTAGGAAATCACATGGTTCATAAAAATATTGTCGAATGCAGAATAAAATGACTCAAGTTCAATGGAAATACACAATGTATGATAGTTATATGCGATCACGCATCGCATTGGAAGATGATGGGTCGCTTCTTCTCGAACCAAACCCTTTCGTTCGGCTCCATGAGTCTCACATCAGTGAGCATGATCTGGCTCTCATCCGCGAGCAACTTGGCCTCAGCATCAATCTTCTGGATTTGTGTTGCCTGTTTTGTGAGGTCGATGAAGGTGGCACATGTGGCCTCTGTCTCAGCGTTGCTTGTCCTCCTTCTTGATAATGGCCTCCTCCTTCTCGGCCATCATCACCTTCAAGATCTCACTCAATACAAGTGCCAAAGCATCACGCTTGAGAATCGGCCTTGGTGGCCATGTGGCCTCTTGGTCGTGATGGAATTGCCGCCTTGTTCGGATCTTCCTCATCAAGAATCAATGGCTGTCGCCACCCATGCCCCGCCATTCTTGATGTTGAGTTTGTAGGCCTCATAGCCAAGCCTCCACTTGGGGCAATCCTTGACCTCCCTCCAACAATGGACCGTGTGGTAGCCCTTCTTCCAAATAACTTGGAAGTACTCCAAAGCACGGGGTAACCGTTAGATGTGCTAAAATGACAAGCTTCAAGCACGATATTCTCGATGTGAAGTTGTGCCTTAATGAAGCAATATCATAGTAGTGTATGGGGGGAAATTATGGGTCTTCACGAAGCAACAATGATCAAGTGAAGCATTCTGACTTGAATGAAGGATGAAGCGTTGTTATGAATATCAAGCGGGATGCGCCAAGGAAAAGGTATAGCCTTTCTAGGTGTTCCTTTTACTGGTCTTAGGGTGGTTGTTGGGAGACCGGGTAATATGATAGATAGCTCTACTATCAAGAGGGGCTTTCAGTTGAGTAACTTGATCAGGTCTTCTTAGGGAGCTCAATCCTTTGCATTCTTTACATCCCTCTATTCGTGTTGCTTCTTTGTATTTCTCTATGCGAGGTTCTTAAGCTTGTTTCTAGATTATCAACAAACCCAAGTTCATTGAAAACGAGATTTGTATGCATCCTCAATTGCGTTCTCGAGGTTGGAGGTTTTATCGGTTCTTCATTTTGGGAGGTTTCACTTCTCCCCACTTGTGACATTTAATTTCTTGCTCCTTCTTGGGTTTTATAGTCTTCATCAGATGATCTTGTTCTTAGATTTTCAAAAAGCTCAACATTGCTAAAATCGGAGTACGGATGCCAAAGATATCGTATTTTCGTAAGGATAATTTTATGCATGTAGTCCACTCGGTCTACCGGGTCTAGAACCAAAACTGGCAACTTTGTAATAGTGGGAGCCCGGTTATGGGTCCGGTTTTTGGTCAGATTGGACCGGGTTAGCTACCGGGCTGCCCGTTTTGGCCCCTAAACGGTTGTATTTACTTTTCCTATAAAAAGGACTTCTTCTCCATTGTTTAGCAAGGGTTCTAGAGCTTATTTTATCCCGCCATTGTTGACTTTCTTGAGCTTGCTTCCTCTACCGCCCCTCCTATGATTTTGGCATCTTTTTGAGGGATTTGAAAGAGGAGATCTAGATCTATAACACCTCCACCAATCCTTTCCTCCTCTAAGTGAGGGGAACTCTTGAGATCTATATCTTGCAGTCATTGGTTGACCTCCACCATTGTTCTTCCTCTCTAGTTTCTCCATAGCATTTGTTGCTTTGGTGGTATTTGAGAGACAAGGATTTTAGCACTTTTTTTGGTGTTCTTGCTTTGCATCCTTGCATAGTATTGATCTCTCCATTACGATTAGTTCAAGTGAGAGAACGTGAGCTTGTTATTCTTGGAGGGTGACCTCCTAATTGGTTTGGTGGTTGGTGATCGGGTGACCTCTTCGCGGAAGATTGTGAAGAGGCCCGACTTCTCCTTCGTGGAGTTTGTGAAGTGGTTATGGAGCATTCCATCTCTAGAGTGGAGGAAAAGGTAGCCATAAGGAAATGACCTTGTCCCTCATGAAATTGGCTTGGAGAAGAAGGTGGGTCTTCGTGGAGTTCAGAAGACCTTTGTGATAGCCCATATCTCTCCAACGTGACGTGCCTCACTTCATGTGGAAGAACACAGGAATACATCTTCGTATCCGTGTGTCTTGGTTATCTCTATATGCGGTTTTACTTTTTTGTGATAATCAGCATGCTTGAAGTACTTTATCTTGCTTAGTGTATCTTGTTGTTGGTGCATTTAGTTAAGCGTAGCATATTTAGGTTTTATGCTTCTGAAATAAATGTTATTTTAGATGTCAAGTCCATCAAAAAATTTAAAGAGCCCATCCCCCATAGGTGATATCTCGTCCTTTTGTTGGAGATATGCCCAAGAGGCAATAATAAAATGGTTACTATAATATATCTTTGTGTTTATGATAATGTTTGCATACCATGCTATAATTGTATTAACCGAAACATTGATACATGTGTGTTATGTAAACAACAAGGAGTCCCTAGTAAGCCTCTTGTATAACTAGCTTGTTGATTAATAGATGATCATAGTTTCATGATCATGAACATTGGATGTTGATACGTCCAAAACGTATCTACTTTCCCGAACACTTTTGCTATTGTTTTGCCTCTAATTTGTGTATTTTGGATACAACTAACACGGACTAACGCTGTTTTCAGCAGAATTGCTCTGGTGTCTCGTTTTTGTGCAGAAATCCAACTTTCAGGAAAATCCCCGGAATTTATGTCGAAGGTCTTATTTTTCCAGAAGAATTACGGAGCCAGAAGGGCAAGCCAGGTGGAGGCCCGAGGCCCCCACACACCAGGCCGGCGCGGCCCAGGAGGGGGGCGCGCCGCCCTACTGTGTGGCCGCCTCGGCTGGCCTCTGACGCCTCCCTCTGGACTACTTAAGGGTTTCGATCTAAAAACGCGAGACGAGAAGTCGAAGTCGCCAGAAACCATCCAGTACGCCGCCACCATCGCGAAACTCCGTCTCGGGACCAGAAACTCCGTTCTGGCACCTCGCCGGGACGGGGAATTGGAGGAGATCATCGCCATCATCACCACCGATGTCTCTCCATCGACCAGCCATGTTTCCCCCATCCATGTGTGATCTTACCTGCAAGTTGTATACACGTATTGTTGTCCGGAACCCGAGGCCCCAAAGTGACAGAAATTGGGACAACCGAAGGGGAAGGCGGTGATATGAGGATCACATGTGTTCACGGAGTGTTAATGCTTTGCTCCGGTGCTCTATTAAAAGGAGTACCTTAATTTCCAGTAGATTCCCTAGAGGCCCGGCTGCCACCGGCTGGTAGGAAAAAAGATGTTGTGCAAGTTTCTCATTGCGAGCACGTACGACTAAATATGGAACACATGCCTATTGATTGATTAGTACTTGGATACCGCTTTATTATTATCTGCAAATGCCAAATCTTGATTGTTACATGAGTTTCTCTCATCCATGCAACGCCCGTCATCCATCCATGTGCCTACAGTATTTTAATCCTGCTGTTTACTAAAATCACTACTGCTGTCTTTGTTACTTTGCTGCTGTTATTTGACTACTGCTATAAAACTGTTACTACTGATAAACTCTTGCGAGCAAGTCTGTTTCCAGGTGCATCAGAATTGACAACTCCGCTGTTAAGGCTTTCAAGTATTCTTTGTCTCCCCTTGTGTCGAATCAATAAATTAGGTTTTACTTCCCTCGAAGACTGTTGCGATCCCCTATACTTGTGGGTCATCAAGACTATTTTCTGGTGCCGTTGCCGGGGAGCATAGCTTTATTTGGAAGTTCACTTGGATTGATATTGTTCGCTGCAAATTCTCCATCATGGGTAAACCTCGCGATACTAAAGTCGCCATATTACCATCCACTACAAGAAAAGGTACAACTCTGAGTACCTCTGCTGCTCTTGATTCACCATCTGTGATAGATAAACTTGTTTCACCACCACAAGCTTCACATGCTGGTACTTCTGCTAGATCTGAAAGTTCCTCTTATAATTTTGATGATGCTTCTACTGTACTTGATAATGATGGTTCGTTAGGATCTTTTCTAGATGCTACAATTGCTAGGTCTAGACAAATTGAAAATGCTGAAACTCCTAATGAAAATGATGCTACACCTGTTAATTCACCTGAGTCTGTTGAATACTCTAGTGATGATCCTGATGAGGATTATGTGGAACTTGATGATGATTTCATTGATAAATGCAATGCTACTACTGATGCAAGAAAAATTAAAAAGTTGCTTGCACAACATACTGTTAGATATAAACTGTCTCCTGATCCTAAATTTGCCACATCTCCTATAAACATTAAGGATAAGGATTATGATTTTTCTCTTGATTTATCTCATATATCTATTGTTGAGAAAACACCTTTTTGTGGTACTGAAAAAGAAAGTGTTGTAGAACACATGATTGAGCTGTCTACTCTGAGTAGCTTGTTTTATGATGATGTTAAGAAGCGTACATATTTTGTTGCTAAAATTTTCCCTTTCTCATTAAAGGATGATGCTAAAACTTGGTATAATAGTTTGCCACCTGATTCTATTAATAGTCCAAAAGAATTGCTTGATGTTTTCTTCCGGAAATACTTTCCTGCTAGTGCTCAACATATTGCTTTGCAGAGAATTTATAATTTTGATCAGGAAGATGGAGAGAAATTGCCTGAGGCTTGGGCGAGATTTTGCTCTCTTATTAGAGCTCGGCCTGAACATGATTTGGAAAAGCATGATTTACTTGATATATTTTATAGTGGATTAACCATTGAGTCTAGGGCATACCTGGATAGTTGTGCTGGTTGTGTTTTCAGGAAAAGAACTCCAGACGACGCTGAAGAATTATTGGCTAGAATAGGCCGGAATCATGATGATTGGTCTACACCTGAACCAACCCCGACACCAATATTGAAGAAGAGGGGTATGATTAAATTAAATGATGAAGACATGAGGGAAGCCAAGAAATCTCTTAAAGAGAAGGGTATTAAATCCGAAGATGTGAAGAATTTACCTCCTATAGAAGATTTATGTAAGATCACTCCCCCTTCATCCATGATTGAGGTACACTCTCTTGAACGCTTTACTAGGGAAGATATTCTGTATTCAAAACCTCCTGCTCAATGCTTAGATGAGTTTGATAATTATATTGTTAAACAAGAAAATTTTAATATGAGAGTAGAGAATCATTTAATGGAAAATTCTCGAGCTATTAGTGAATTGCATGGTATTGTGGAGAGAACCTCCAATGATGTTAAGATGCTTGTTAAACACTTTCATATGGTTCAAACTCAAATTGATCAACTCACTAAAGTGCAAAATGACTTGTTAAAAAACAATTCTAAAGAAAAACATGCTTATGAAGTAACAACTAGAGGCGGTGTTTCTACCCAGGATCCTCTATATCCTGAAGGGCATCCCAAAAGAGTTGAACAAGATTCTCAACGAACTGAAACTAGTGCCCCATCTAAGAAAAAGAAAAAGAAACATAAAACTGTTGTAGAATCCTCTGAGCCTGTTAATGATCCTAATAGTATTTCTATTTCTGATGCTGAAACTGAAAGCGGTAATGAACATGATAAAGATAACGATAAGAATGATGCTTCTGATAAAGAAGAGGTTGAAGAAGAACCTGAAAAGCATGCTAAAAATAAAAAGTATATCAAAGAAGATTTTATTGCTAAGAAACATGGTAATGAAAGGGAACCTTGGGTTCAAAAGCAAATGCCTTTTCCTGCTAAGAAATTAAAATCAAAGGAAGAAGAACACTATAATAAATTTTGTGATTGGATAAAACCTTTATTCCTGCAAATCCCTTTGACTGATGCTATTAAATTGCCTCCTTATTCAAAGTATATGAAAGATATTGTCACTAACAAAAGGAAAATTCCTAATGAGGAGATTTCCACTATGCTTGCTAATTACTCTTTCAATGGCAAGGTTCCAAAGAAGCTTGGCGACCCAGGTATACCGACTATTCCTTGTTCTATTAAGAATAATTATGTTAGAACTGCTCTATGTGATTTGGGAGCGGGTGTTAGTGTTATGCCTTTTTCTCTTTATAAGAGACTTTATTTAGATAAGTTGATACCAACTGATATATCTTTGCAAATGGCTGATAAATCTACTGCTATTCCTGTTGGTATATGTGAGGATGTTCTTGTTCAAGTTACTCAAAATTGCTTAATATTAACTGATTTTGTTGTGTTGGAAATGCCTGAAGATGATAATATGTATATTATTCTTGGGAGACCTTTTCTTAACACCGCAGGGCTATTATTGATTGCAATAAAGGAAAAGTTACTTTCAATGTCGATGACAAGGAACATACTGTTTATTTTCCCAAGAGGATTGATAAAGTATATGGAGTTAATACAATTTCTAATTTGAGATCTATCAAGGTGGGAGATATTGATTGTCCAATATATGAGCCTAAAGAAGAATATCAAACTCTTGTGATTGGATCCATATCAATACAATACAAGGTAACATGATTGATTTGAGGTTTAATTCTTCTTATGTTATGTAAAATTTATTTGGTGGCAAGACTTGATCAACCTTGTTAACAAGTATATTTTATATGCATAGAAGAGCTAAACAACATTTCTTTCCTTCTCCATTTGTTTTACTTACTGTAGCACTACTTGTTTTGCAAGATGCTTAAGTTGTTTAGAGGTTTGAAAAATCTTTTTATGCCCTGTAATAATAATTTTAACACCCAAAAATGTTCATGGGCACCATGGGATTGATCTGGTATACCGGCATCACTCATTCTTTGCATATTATGGTTGCTGGATACTTGTACATACTTGTTTAGCTTCTTAGAGTGGTTTTCTAATAAGAGGGGGATGATATTTGGGGAAGTGCTGCCTGAAAACAGATTCTGGACTGATACCAAAAAAATTCTCAAAAACATCCAGAACGTTATTTTGCGAAGCCAATTTTTGTGCATGTTCCCCAGGTTGTTATCTAACTTTCATTAGTTGAACACTTTTCGATCTGGGCAGCGGAATAATTTCTTAAAAATCGATTACTGTACTGCTGTCAAGTTTGACGAATTCCTGCTGCTTTGTGTTTATGTGACTCTTCTAGTTTTCATTTTCTTGTTTTTGCTTTGTTTCTTTCCTAAAACACAAAAAGACCAAAAATATTTCTGTTGTTTCTCTTTATCATTTGCTTATTTTGGTTTCTTGCTTTCATTTTTGTTTTATTTGCTATCGTTGGTTTGCTATAAGAAAATCCAAAAAGATTTTGCTTTGTTTGCTTGTTTCCTTTTGTTCTTGTTTCCAATTCGAAAACACCAAAAATATTTGTTGTTCTTCTTTGGTTTTGTAAATTTCATTATGGAGTTCAGTGGTCTTCGGCGGTTGGAGCTTGGTTTTCACTCCATATTATTCAAGCTACACAAGTGAAAGGGCAATAATGACGATCTACAACAATCCGATTGTGGTGAGAGGCTGGTATGAACTCTATTTGTTTTCATTTTTGTACATATACTCATCCATGTGAGCATGCTTAGTTGGTTCATGTGAGGTATATGTCATTTAATAAAGTCTAGTAGTTCATGATCTCTCATGATTAGCTCCAATTTATTAATATGAGTAGCATGTCATAAATATTTGCTTGCATTGCTTTATTCATAGATAGATATGACATTGTGGTATCCTCCTCTGAATAATTCACTTGAATCAACTTGGCACATGCTCACGCATGCATATGACTGAACAAAAGTCAATTAAGCCTCGATGATTTACTTTACCTCAGAGTTCTTGTATCACTTTTATGCCTCCGTTAATTTATTTTGTCGCAAGCATGATTATGACAGTTACTGCTCTCTTGATTGTCGCTTCCCAGTCTATTGCTAGCCTTCACTTGTACTGAGCGGGAACGCTGCTCATGCTTCCAAACCCCTGAAAACCAATTTATTCCAGAGTGTCCACCATAAATACCTATGCATGGCATTTCAAACCATTCCAAGTAAATTCTCATGTGCTACCTTTAAAACCTTCAAAATGCTTCTCAATTTGTGTTAATGTTTTATAGCTCATGAGGAAGTATGTGGTGTTTATCTTTCAATCTTGTCATTTACTCCTGACAGACTTTCATAATGGACTAGTGGCACATCCGCTTATCCAATAATTTTGCAAAAAGAGCTGGCAACGGGGTTTCCAGCCCCAATTAATTAACTTTCATCAATAATTCTCTTCACATGCTTTGCCCTGATTTATCAGTAAGCAACTTAACTTGCAAATAGACACTCCTCAATGGTATGAGAATGTTGGAAGGCACCCGAGGATTCGGTTAGCCATGGCTTGTGTAAGCAAAGGTTGGGGGGAGTGTCATCCATAATGAAACTAAAATACATGTATAAACAAAAGAGAAGGGGGATGATCTACCTTGCTGGTAGAGATAACGTCCTTCATGGGAGCCGCTCTTGAAAGTCTGGTTGACGAGGTAGTTAGAGTACCCATTATCAGTCATTGACAATAACAAACACCTCTCAAAACCATTTTACTTCTGTCTTTAGAAAAATAAAAAAGCTCTAGCACATGTTAATCCCTGCTTCCCTCTGCGAAGGGTCAATCTTTTACTTTTACATTGAGTCACCATCCTTTCTTTGAGCACTTTTTTGAGAGCACAACTGTCATTCTTAGTATAATATGCTTGTCCCAAAATGTGATTAACTGTGGTATAACTTTGATGCTTTTATCTTTGATAATCTCTACTTCCAGTCTTTCCATGAACTTCGAAGGTGCCCGAACATTTATATTTTGCTGTACAAATACGGGCAAGCGAGATACCACTTTATCATATCCTTTTATGAACATTGCAATCCTGCTGATAGACATGATTCATGATGCTTATTGTTAATTTGTTGGTACCTTTTCCATGATTGACATAGCTATTGGATGATTTTATTTGCATGTATCTTATTATGAATTGCTTAAGTACTTGTCATATCATGAGGATATTTACATCATATGAACAAATGTGTTCGTGAAAGTTTTTTTATCGCACTCAGTTGTTAACGGAATTGCTTGAGGACAAGCAATAAGCTAAGCTTGGGGGGAGTTGATACGTCCAAAACGTACCTACTTTCCCGAACACTTTTGCTATTGTTTTGCCTCTAATTTGTGTACTTTGGATACAACTAACACGGACTAACGTTGTTTTCAGCAGAATTGCTCTGGTGTCTCGTTTTTGTGCAGAAATCCAACTTTCAGGAAAATCCCCGGAATTTATGTCGAAGGTCTTATTTTTCCAGAAGAATTACGGAGCCAGAAGGGCAAGCCAGGTGGAGGCCCGAGGCCCCCACACACCAGGCCGGCGCGGCCCAGGAGGGGGACGCGCCGCCCTACTGTGTGGCCGCCTCGGCTGGCCTCTGACGCCCCCCTCTGGACTACTTAAGGGTTTCGATCTAAAAACGCGAGACGAGAAGTCGAAGTCGCCAGAAACCATCCAGTACGCCGCCACCGTCGCGAAACTCCGTCTCGGGACCAGAAACTCCGTTCTGGCACCTCGCCGGGACGGGGAATTGGAGGAGATCATCGCCATCATCACCACCGATGCCTCTCCATCGACCAGCCATGTTTCCCCCATGAGATATGCTAGTAGGATGGCAAAATACATTACTTAACAGAAGTGTGTATTAAAAGTGTATACAAGATACAACCAAGAGGTTTGCTGGTCCGTGAAATACTAGATAGGTATACAAACTTCAATTGGATGAAGTGAGTATCGCGGAGTTGGAATCTTCACCGGATGAAATAGTCAAAGAGTTTTTGATTTCATTAGAAACGATGAAGATGCTTGCATTTGCAAGAAATTAAGTGGGAGCGCTGAGACATATTTATAATACTTTATGTAGATGACATATAGTTGGTTATAAATAATGTAATCATATACTTGATTATAAAAGGTTTCATTGAGAATTAACTTCAATGAAAAGGGTATGAACTGAAACATATTTAGTGTCAAGACCTATGAAGATAGATTGAAACACATAATAAGTTTAAGTTCAAGTACATAAAATGGATATTGAAGTAGTTCAATATAGAAATATTAAGAAGGTGTTCTTTTCATGTGAAGGTTTCACAAGACTTGAGTGTATTTGACACTCGATGAGTAAAAACACATGAGTGATTTTAGATCACAAATAATATGTACAAAATCAGATGTCCTGTGCTCTAAAGTGTTATGAGCATATACCAGAATGATTCATGTGATGATCATTGGATGACAGTAAGAATATCCTTGAGTACTTTAGAAGAACCAATGATATATATATATATATATATATATATATATATATATATAGTTTTGTATGGAGAAATGACAAACAAATCGTTGTAAGGTGTTGCACCGATATTAGTTTTGTCACATATAAAAATAAAATTTCAATCTCAAATTAGGCTAAGTGTTGTTTAAAAGGTAGCACAATGAGCTAGAAGTTGTCTATGCTAGATTTAGATGAGTTCTAAATATTGTGACGGATTCTACAATCGAAGGCAGAGTATGTCATTGTTTGACAATGACTGAGGATGTTTAAGTCGAAGAGTTCTTTGAGAACTTGGTGTAGTTCCGATAGTGTCAGAACTTTGAAGCTATATTGTGTATGACAATATTAGTGACATATTTCAGACCGCGGAATTAAGGTTCCACCAGAGGACTGAACATATATGATTATGCCGACTCATTTGGAAAATGAGTTATGCGTTGAGACGCAAATGAATTGCAAAATACATACGTTTCTGAGCGTGTCAGATCCGTTGACTAAAACCTCTCCCGTCAGCAAAACATGATAAAGCACCGGAAGGCCAAGGTGTTATATCTTTACAAATGTAAACTAGATTATTGACTCTAGTGCAAGTGGGAGACTGTTGGAGATATGCCCAAGAGGCAATAATAAAATGGTTATTATAATATATCTTTGTGTTTATGATAATGTTTGCATACCATGCTATAATTGTGTTAACCGAAACATTGATACATGTGTGCTATGTAAACAACAAGGAGTCCCTAGTAAGCCTCTTGTATAACTAGCTTGTTGATTAATAGATGATCATAGTTTCATGATCATGGACATTGGATCTCATTAATAACAAGGTTATGTCATTATGTGAATGATGTAATGGACACACCCAATTAAGCGTAGCATAAGATCACGTCATTAAGTTCATTTGCTATAAGCTTTCGATACATAGTTATCTAGTCCTTTCGACCATGAGATCATTTAAATCACTTATGCCGGAAGGGTACTTTGATTACATCAAACGCCACTGCGTAAATGGGTGGTTATAAAGGTGGGATTAGGTATTTGGAAAGTGTGAGTTGAGACATATGGAACAACAGTGGGATTTGTCCATCCCGATGACGGATAGATATACTCTGGACCCTCTCGGTGGAATGTCATCTAATTAGCTTACAAGCATATGAATGGTTCATAAGAGACCACATACCACGGTACGAGTAAAGAGTACTTGTCAGGAGACGAGGTTGAACGAGGTATAGAGATACCGATGATCAAACCTCGGACAAGTAAAATATCGCGTGACAAAGGGAATCGGTATCGTATGTAAATGGTTCATTCGATCACTAAGTCATCGTTGAATATGTGGGAGCCATTATGGATCTCCAGATCCCGCTATTGGTTATTGGTCGGAGAGAAGTGTCAACCATGTCTGCGTAGTTCGCGAACCGTAGGGTGACACACTTAAGGTTTGATGTCGTTTAAGTAGATATGGAATATGGAATGGAGTTCAAAGTTTTGTTCGGAGTCTCGGATGGGATCCAGGACATCACGAGGAGTTTCGGAATGGTCCGGAGAATAAGATTCATATATAGGAAGTCATTTTACAAGTTTGAAAATGATCTGGTGCATTTATGGAAGGTTCTAGAAGGTTCTAGAAAAGTCCGGAAGAAATCACTATGGAAGGCGGAGGGACTCCACTAGTATGGCCGGCCAACCCTAAGGGGAGGAGTCCCAGGTGGACTCCACCTAAAGGTGGCCGGCCACCCCCCCCCCCCCCCCTCAAGGAAAGGTGGGAGTCCCACCTTGAGTAGGACTTCCCCCTTGAGTACGTTTCCCACCTATGGCAAGTTTTGTTGTTGGGGTCTTATTCGAAGACTTGGACTACAACTCTTGGGGGCTTCCACCTATATAATGAGGAGCAAAGGGGAGGGGCCGGCCACACCAAGCCATAGTTGGCCGCAGCCCCCAAGTGGCCGGCGCCCAACACACCCCCTCTCCCCAAACCCTAGCGCCCCTCCTCCACATAATACTCCCGCGGCGCATAGGTGAAGCCCTGCCGGAGTTCTCCACCACCACCGTCACCACGCCGTCGTGCTGCCGGGATTCCGAGGAGGATCTACTACTTCCGCTGCCCGCTGGAACGGGGAGGAGGACGTCGTCTTCATCAACACCGTACGTGTGACCGAGTACGGAGGTGCTGCCCGATTGTGGCACCGTCAAGACCTTCTACGCGCTTTTGAAAGCGGCAAGTGATCATCTTCTGCAACAACGAGATCTAATCTCGTAGGCTTTGGAAATCTTCAAGGGTTAGTCTCGTGATCCCCTCGTTGCTCCCATCTTCTAGATTGCATCTTGGCTTGGTTTTCGTTCTTGCGGTAGGAAAAAAAATTCTATGCTACGAATCCCATCAACTTTCAGCCGACACCATCGATCATCGCGTGCCGAGAGGCCCGATCGCAAAAGATAATGGACAAGGAAGCATATGGGTCGCGGGCAAACCTTGTTAATCGGCATAGCATCAGTCATTAATTTTGTCGAATAGGTTGTGAGGGCATGGGCATGTGCTCCGGCGGGATCGCCCTTGCCTCTTTGCAAGGCGTCAACCCCAAGTCGTCGGCCACAAGCGTGTGGTTAAGGTCAAGGACAGGAGACGCAAGGACTCCTTGTAGAATGGGATCTCCAGTGACGATGATCACACCGAAGATGCGGCACATGAGGCGTGTAACATACCATATGAGGCTTTGCGGCTTGGGACATCACTGAGCACGCCGAAGAGGCATCGCCGGAAGCTGCTTGAACCTTGGCAAGCGCCTCCTGCTTGATTAAGAGAACGACATGTGCAACGGATATACAGGTCAACACCTTGGCGTTGGTATTGGCCTGAAGGACCATAGTCATCTTTGTGGCAGCCGTAGAAGAGACGTTGGCTACCAGCTGGACTTTCCTGTCCTGCACGGAGGCGTGCCATTCACCTCGCTTCTTGGTGTCGGTGACTCTCCATCGGTGTCATCTCTTTGTTTGGTGTCGCAACCTTCTTTTTGTGGCCAAGGGTAGGGGTTGGCGTGGGGGAAGGTGTTGGGGAGGCGGTGGGGTCAACTTTTTGGTGGCACGAGAGGAAATCATTTCTATGTCGGGGGACCCTAGGGTAGAAGAGGGAAATGCGAGGGCACACGCGCGGACAAACTCTTTGTCCGCATCGATGCAACTGAAACCTAAATTTAAGCCGTTGACGAATTGTCATGGATAGATCAGTTCATTTAGATCAGACCGTTGAAGTTTTCCTACCTAGTATCCGCGTGGATCGAAAGGAACACCCACGGTTTATTTGCGTCGCCCACCGGAGATGCCCTTATCGGCTGGGCTGGACCCGTGTCCGTCCGCGAGAGGATGGATCGTGCGACTCATGACAGTGGTGGTTGGTGAGATGCGGCAGCAGTCTAGTGGCTTTCGTTTCTTTTCCCAGCCGGGTCGTGGCCTCCGCGGCAAAAGTGTGCTCCGTACGCCACCGGCTGCAACGGCGACGGCGCATCGGCCTCGTGGACACGCTCTCGTCGGTCGTCGGTCGGGTAGGTGCCGGGCCGTGGCATCGGAGCAACCCCGCCCTGAAGCAACACGGCACTTGTGGCTGCAGGACCATGTACGCCAGCATCCATCTTGGACCGTCGCTTGCAGCACAAGTGCGGATTGCGCTGGCGTACACGATAGCTAGCGCTAGCGCCGGTTATGGCTTCTTCTTTCGGCCATTCATGGTGGCCTCTGCACGGACCTCTGCCTCGCGCCGGTACTACTACGAGAGAGCAAGTGTCGGTATCAGACATGCTAAACAAGTACACAAGCAAAGCCGGGATCCTCGCCTGGCAGAGATGTCAAGGACAAGTGTGTAGCTGGGTCGCAAACGTTTTTCAGCCGTGGGTGACACTGGCCCTGCTCAGCACATCACATCTCGTAAGGTAACAAGTATTACTCAGCACCAAAGAGCACCGTATGGATACGGGCGTCTAGACAAAACAAGAAGCGGGGACAACGTATCCATCATACTCCTTTTGATTATTTTGCCGCAAACATCAACTCAAAAGAAATTGTCCCAAACGTAACTCAAAAGAAATGCACCTTCAGGAAACATTTGACGCTAAAACAGGGTAAGTGCACAGTAGCATGGTTCCATCAACAGATATGCTACCAAATGTAAGGCCCAAAATTGGCGACAGAATATGGCTCACCCAACAGCAACCACGAATTGGAGCCGAGCAGAGAATACTAGTATTTGCAGTGACAAATCGCGTCAATCAACATATTCAATGCAAGAAAATAAAGCAAATGGAAAAGCTGGCATCCCAAATCCACACAATTACTTTCATCTTCACTTTTTTTTCTTGATTTTCAAGAGAGTACATCTTTCACTGTCCTTGCATCCTTTGCAGAAAACAAAGAACAAACTGTCGGGAAAATTGTCGATCTTTTTTCTTGACCAGGAAACTAGAATCGAGGTACTGTTTTTCTTCTATTCATCACCCCATTAAACCTGAAATATAATGCTTAAAGCCGGACCAGAAAGAGACTACCAACCCAAAAGGAAAACTGCCTACTACTCAACAGATTTGCTGACACGGATTGGCAACGAGCCAATGGTCACAACATCAACCAAGCGACTCTCATCGTCAGCCTTCCTTGCCTTGCCACTGACAGTAAGAGAACCAACTTTCGTAGAAATTGTTTCTTCATCAGGTGTCTCCAAAGCAACAACTGCTGAGCTAGCGTTGACTCCGTTTACATGTTTTTCAGCTACTTTTGATGATCCCTGTACAGCAGCACCATCAGGATTCACTCTAGGGGGCTCCACCTTCTTCCAGTATTGTTGCTTCCCATCCAAACTTGTCTTCAATGTTGAAGTCTGTGGCTGGCTAGCTAAAGACTTCGGGGCTTTTTCGTTACCCTGTTTACCGGTACAGCGGCTTTCTTGATGTCCATTCTCTTTCCCAGCCTCGCCACCAACTTGTTTTTCAGCAGCATCTGCACATGGATCCTGATGTTTGGTCCCATTACACTCCTGTGGTTTATCCGACACATTCTGTATCTCTGACGTTCTGTCTATCAGAACGCTTCCCAATTTTGGCTGCGGAGCCTCAGACGCATCCCTTCTACGCTGTGAGACTGGCACAAAATCTGGAGCATTGTGGCTCAACTTAGACCATCGGTGCTGCTTAATTCTTGCTTCATCTTCCTCGTATCTCATAAAATCATCAAACAGACACTCCTTCACTTTGATATCCTTCAAGATCTTGACCATAGATATTCCAGGAATGTACGGTATCTGCAGTTGAAATATAGATCATCATAATCGTGAAAAGAACACGCGCCAATTGTACACTTGAAACCTCCCAAAAGAACAGAAAAAATGCTAGGTGAACATAATTCAACAAAACTATGTCAAAACTATTGTACACTCCGATACTCCATGGACCAAAACTAGTTTCACGTTGCATAATTTGGAAGATAGATGCTGCAACTCAATAGAACTTAAAAGGAATACTTACTTCTTGTGTATCTCTGCTGTGTGTGACGGGCTTATTCTCATTGTTCTGAAGCAAGATATGCTGCAAGGTATAGTTAGGTACGTCTTTGATGATGTGCCATCTTACAGGAAAGCAACCAGTCCATTTATCCTGGCACCAGAAGTCCATGTCCTTATGAAAATCGACCGGACCAACCATCTCAGCCATGCCACAGAAGTGGCCACTACCATTCACCTAATAAATCACGTCTCAGATTAGTAATCTGAACTTGAAGCACAAAACAATATTTTAAAAAGAATGGAAGTGTAAGAGCTAGAACTACTCACAGAGAAGAACAGATAAACTGGACACTTTGTATTATTCCTCCTAGCTATTTTGTCAGCATCCCTGAATGCACAGTCCAGCTTGCCGTTTCCACTGGAGGAACTTGACCATACACCATACTTGATTGATTTGTGGACATCCGCCTCACCAATTGACTTGATAACGAAGAATTTTGCATATGGATAGTCCACTCGTACATCGCTGCCATTATATTGTTCAGGTCTTATAAGGATTGTCCCATCTGAATTGGCAACGGCGAGCTTTGATGTGTAGGATTTCGCAACTATGGCATGTGCATTCAGATGGCCACTCGGCTTTGAAGTCGGCTGGAATTTCTCAGCAGCAGCCCACTTCTGAGGATCAGATCCAACACATGCAAAATGGTTATTTCCAGATAATTTTGCCGCTGGTAGATGCTTTACAGTAGGCATTGGTCTATCGATCATATCAGTAGATGCCTAATCATGGCAATAATATTTGTCAGCTCAAGGTGGAAAGACACATTTGTTGCACAGGAAAATAATGTGTCAACTGTGATATTAACAGTGCAAATCTATTAATGAGGGTGCTTGAATGACCACGCAGAGAAAGTACAAGGTTTTACATCCACTGGAGAATATAGAAGCTACTATGCTCAGATAAAATATGATATTATTCAAAATATAAACAAACTATCCTGCCATGGTACACAAAAAAGAACATTCGAAATGCATCTTCATGCTGCAGTTACAGATAACCACCTTCTATTAGATATTTACATTAATGATTAACCATCGAACATTTGCACCCACCCTGTCCTCCAAAAGAAGGGGGCAAGGGCTGGCAAGTTGGCAATTATTTCACACTAAAAATATATAGCAGTTTGAAAAGTACTCTCACATTCGATGTTACTTCCCAATATGCACATCTTCACAATGTCACCAAGCTAAGGCCCCCCAAGAAACACAAAAAGATCTTAAAGAAATTAAGACTAATATATAGAAAAGTTTATTTTTTAAACAGATCTCGCAGGTTGTGGAAATAATAATTATCTATTCAGATTACAGCATCAAAAACTACTGGTGCCCAAAAGCTTCAGAATGACAGCATGATTATCATTCTAAGTTTTTCCTTTTTACTGGAACATGTTCTGATTATTTTTCATATTGAAGGCTGAAGGGTTTATACACCACATAAGGAGAAAAAACGTTGAATCCTACAGTAGCTTGAACTCAATAAAAAAAAATAGAGAATGTTACTGTACTGCTATACAGCAAACCTCCAAAAGAGGACAACAGCAAGGAAGTCACACAAGAACCCGCACACCTACCTGTGAAGTATGAGGAGGTTTAGCAGACGCCATCAACCCATTTGCCAGCTCTTGCTTCACTGGAAGTGGATTCTGCAATTGAACCATTGGTAGCACTGCATGGTTCTGAAACTGCTTTGACGAGACAATGGTAGACTGTACAGGTGGATTCACGACAAGATCGCTTTTGGGGGCAACAGGTGCAACTGAAGGCAATAAATGATTTGTGGAAGTTGCAGCATAAACTGGCATGCTTGGAATAAACGCAACACTGGATGGGTGAAGTGGTGTTGCTGTGTTTCCCAGGACACCATCTTGTGCATAAGGAAGAACGGCTGGAATGTAATAGGGTGAGGGAATTATTTGGCATGTAGGGTCAGCATCAGCAACATATTCTTGTGGCGGAAACGAGCCATCAACCATGAAAGAAGGATCTATATGGTAAGGGCTGTAGGAAGGATGGATGGATCCATTGTCAGAGGTAGCATAGTAAACACACTGTGTGCCATCGGTATTGAAAGCCTGTGAGAGAAACATGTTAAATTTGACGAACCTAAAATGAGCAACTAGCGAAGAAAGATTTCTGAAGAGTTCTGGTGGTTATACCGGATAATAAACACCTTGAGCATCATATCCTAATCCTAAAGAGTTGTGATGGTTATACCAATCCATAGGTGATCCAACATCTGCATTTAATAGAAGAGTATATTACAATCTAATGACAGAGGAAGAAACAAGGCAGCGTAAACAGCCAGCTGCAAGTTAAGAATTTACCTGCATAACCATATGTATAGGGATTTCCATTAGCAGGGACATAAAGGCTTTGTCCATACATTTGTTCAGGGGTCATTTCCATCTCTATAAAATTCACAGCTTGGAAGAAAACGTCCCTCTTTCTACTCTAGTACCTAAACTTGGCTGCAATGAGTAATAATGAAACTGTTATACAAAAAAATAACAAGTGTGATTCACACAGATGAATGAAGGAGGCGAAAAAAACAGCAACACAAACTCCACGTATTGCGCTACAAGATCTTTCTCGGTAGGTATTTTATACTAGTTAAAAGGGCACACACAAAAATAAGCAAGGAAATATGCAATTCAGTAAGATATATATAACAACTTATAAACATGTGAGAGGATGGTGTGATACAAATAATTAGATTCAACTCAGTATCATTCAAGATTTTCTAGGTTGGCCACATAACAATAGGTTACCACCATCCTTTCAAAAGAATTAAGAGAAGAAAATAAGCCTGCAGTTTGTCATATTCTCAGCTAATTCTACCACTTATATAGAAAAACAACAGGCTGATTTCGAAACTAATCTAGTGAAGTTAGCCGCTCAAATTACCAATTAGTCCGCCCAATAATAAATCGAACTAATAACGGCTGCAACAACCATAAGACGCAATACCCTAATCAACCTGTTCTTTCCCCTAAGAAAAGCTTAAAACAATGAAGGAGACTTGTCAACAGATCTCCAGTCCACACGCCACCGCCCCGATGGATGGAGATCCTAGATCCAAAAACCATCTACACAGAACCAAAACCAGATACTCCACGCCATGATTCCGCCAACCCAAACTCCCCGGCCGGACACGGGGAAAACAGATCCAATCTTGCGCGATCCCGGAACGGCAACTAAGGGTGGAACCGGCACCGCTACGGCCAAGGAGAGAGAGTAGGAGAGGCGTGCCGAGAAGCAGGGATCAGATGGTTGGGGAGAGAAGAGAGACTCACCGGTGACGCCGTGATGATGATACAAGCCTTGACTGGGGTCGCCGCCGGCGGAAACCCTAAACCTAGGAGAGAGGCGGCGACGACGCAGGCGAGGGGGAGCGAGGGTGGAGGAGGCAAAGCGGGAAATGCGAGAGGCGAAGTTGGAGACGAGTTTTTTTTTTATTTGCGTCTCCGTTTCTTTACTTATTCAGGCTTTCCTTTTGCGGTTTCACGGTTGTACCCTTGGCCTATATATATATATATATAATATAATATATATGGCGGTTGGGAACAGTAGCGCCCCGGCACGGTGCCTATGACACATGGACCCTGCTAGTCGGGTCACGCACGGTTGGCTAACGTGACACGTTGGGGCCCCTTGCCGTGTCAAGTAGGAACCGCTTGGGACACGCCGTCTGAAATGAGGAGGTCGGTTTTATCCATGACAGCGGGTACAATCTTCAGTTTAAAAAGTTTCTCATCGATTTTTAAAGAAATATCTAAGGCTGGTCATAGTGGTAAGTAACATGTAGTAGTATCATGCATATACTTGTATATGATACTATCTCTATAGTGGTTAGTATCATGAAGTAGTATCATAGTCATGCTATATTTATTGTTTTTTAGAATCTCAATGCAAATTTGTGCACAAGATTTGTTTAGCATTAATTTTGCTCGTGACATGCGCTATGATACAGTATCTACCTATGTTACTCTAATCTCCTCTCTCCTCCTTAATTAGCTGCCACATCAGCATTTTTATGGGACCAATGTGCATTATACTACTATGATACTAGCACTATGGCTAGCCTAAGTGTTCATATGAATCTTTATCGGTACTATCTCCTGCAAAATTTATTTTTTGCGACAATTTGCAAAAAAATGAGGATTAATTTTATTACCACTATTTACGTTCAGGTCTCCCTTCATGCTGGCAATATTGAAGTCCCTGAACTTGGTGTAAGCTTTGGGTTGGTTCATAAGCCTCAGCCACTCATCGTGGACTAGTAAACAACTTTAGTATAACAATAACAAATTAAGATAAATAAAAAAACAAAGATCGAAAGCGTTTAACTCCCAGCAATGCCGTTAGAAAATGGTTTTACGAGTGTAAGTGTACAGTTTGTTCATACCAAATAAGAGTATCGAACCACGGAAAGCTAGATTGCTAGATGTCTTGATACAACTAATTATAATTCAACTGAAGGGGAACATAACAATACTAACAAAAATTTATGGAAGTTGATTCAAAGCAATAAAACAAGCAATAAACAATAGCAGCAACCAGTTTTCACCGGAAATGGTAACGTGTAACTTTTAGTGGCTAAATGCGTAGGCATGAGATGATGACGGGGTGTTAAATGAATGATATTGATCTTATAATGTAATCCTAATAACATAATATTTATCTCTACTTTTGTTGTCTGTAGATATGTGATCCTAATGTAGTTATGCATACTAACCAACAGAATTTGCATAACGTCTTTTATCTTTCTTGCATGCTCATTTCACTGGGTCTAAATTGGAACTACAGGCAGTTAAGACCTATCCTTTCAAATAGCCCGAAACAAAACATTAACACTTCATGAACACATAATATCCTCAAATTATCGCATAACACCATTGTTTTCTCTAACTGTCACTTTATGGTTCGCAGGTTCAACACAGTAATAGGCAATACACTTTGCATATAGATGCCAAACTCATATATATGTGATAGCTCTAAATTTTGATGATTTTTTACTACGGATTTTCCACCACTTATCTCTCGGTTTCATTTGCTTTTCATTGGATTTTGTGTTTCAACTAATGTTAATATTGCAATCCAGGTGAAATCTTTCTTTTGAATAATGTATTTCAGGAAACCATCATTGATCTTATTGATATGAGTGAGTAGTCCTCACGGGCTGCGGGTTGAGGTGAATCCTCGCATCAATTATGTGCATCTAATACATGAGAATATTGTGTGGTGATTAAATAGAAGATATGTATCTTGTTTTTTTGTCTCATGTCTCGATCCATGGACTTGTAGGTACCCAAGATCCTAGGGATGGATAAAGGTGAGAGGTGAGATGAGTAGTGATATGTATCTTGTTTCTTTGTCTCTTGCCTCACTGCGAGTGATAAGGCATCAAGGAAGGATGATGTTTTAAGCTGCCGCCGACGAGTCGTCAAGGAAGGGCCATGTATCAATAGTGGTGGCGAGGCCTCACTTGGAGGCGGAACCAAAGATGCCCATCTTGCGATCCTCAATCTGCAGGAGATGATCATGCATGGACTTTTTGGCGCCAGTTACAATGCTCATGAAATTATTTTGGTGCCAAGAGGAATATACATGTACGTGTGATATTCCCTCCATGCCTCCTCAAGCACACGGGATTTGTTTCTTATTCGGTGCCTTGTTTTTTCTGCCAAAAAAGTCTACCGGTTGTGATGGGTAGGAATCCGGTTAGATTTGAATGTACAATAATTGAGGAACTAAGGAGTAGCCACACCCGAACTAAATGTACCAAATTAACGAACGGGGCGAATCGTAGAATTAAATAAGTAGGTTTAACGAAAATGACAAAAAAAATCTGAACAAGGGTGGGATTTCATTCAGCACACACGTGGCGGGTACAAATTACAAAGAGGCCCATTTGGCATCTCTCGCTCTGAGAAACCTGGAATTTGAAAATGGTCCTCTAAAGTTACAAGGAACACCCTGGAATAGAAAGTAGAAACGCAATCAGGTCCCTGTGCTCCCCCACCACCAGTCATCGGCATCCTCAAGGCGTCGCCGCCGATGAACTGGGCACAGAAGCTCGAACGCCCGAATCCGACGAAGCTCAGTTGCTGCTGGACACCAAGGAACCACCGGGGACAAACCACTTGGTGGAAGCCCGGCGTCGAGCTCCACCCGCTTGGAGGAAGTACCTCCACATGCCGCCATGCCAGCAGAAGAGCGCGGAGGCAAGCCAGCCATCCGCGTGATTGAGCTCGAAGACGAAACGCACATAGCACCACGCAGGAAGGTGACGTCGATGCTGACCTTGGAGAGTAGCCGGTCCGCCGCACCTTTCCTCCTTGCCGCCACGGCAGGCCGGGAAGGCGTGCAACAAAGACCTCCACCACCTCAAACATCTCCGACGACCATGACCTCCACCTCCCAGATCCAAAACCAGAGGGTCTTGCCCCCACTCCTTCAGACCACTGATACGTCCATTTTGCATCACTATTTTATATCATAATTTGCTGTTATTCATTGATATATGTCATATTTGGAGATGATACTTATGTTATTTCATCTATTTTGCATGTTTCATGATTATTGGAGGATCGCGCACCGGAGTCAGGATTCTGCTGGAAAAAGCGCCGTCAGAATGCAATATTTCGGAAGATCAACAATTGACGGAATTTATATGAAAAATCCTATTTTTCCAGAAGACGAAGGGAGCCAGAAGGGGGAGCCGAGGAGGGCCGCCGTGGGCCCACCTCACAGGCCGGCGCGGGCCAAGGCCTGGCCGCGCCGCCTTGTGGGGAGGGGGCCCACAGCCCCCTATGGCCTCCTCTCCTTCGCGTACATCTTCGTCCCAAAAACCTAAGCTCCAGAGGATAGTCGCGAAGAGTCACAGCCGCCTCTGCGGGCGGAAAACACCAGAGAGAAAAGAGCTCTCCGGCAGGCTGAGATCCGCCGGGGAAATTCCCTCCCGACGGGGGAAATCGACGCCATCGTCACCGTCATCGAGCTGGACATCATCTCCATCGTCATCACCATCATCTCCATCATCATCACCGCCGTCTCCACCGCTGCACCTCGTCACCGCTGTAACGATTTGGGTTGGATCTTGATTGTTTGATAGGGTAAACTCTCCCGGTATTGATTTCTACTTGTTATTGATGCTATTGAGTGAAACCATTGAACCAAGATTTATGTTCAGATTGTTATTCATCATCATATCACCTCTGATCATGTTCCATATGATGTATCATGAGTAGTTCGTTTAGTTCTTGAGGACATGGGTGAAGTCTAAATGTTAGTAGTGAATTATGGTTGAGTAATATTCAATGTTATGATATTTAAGCTGTGGTGTTATTCTTCTAGTGGTGTCATGTGAACGTCGACTACATGATACTTCACCTTTATGGGCCTAGGGGAATACATCTTGTACTCGTTTGCCAATTACGGGGTTGCCGGAATGACAGAAACCTAAACCCCCGTTAGTATATCGATGCAGGAGGGATAGCAGGATCTCAGAGTTTAAGGCTGTGGTTAGATTTATCTTAATTACTTTCTAGTAGTTGCGGATTCTTGCAAGGGGTATAATCACAAATATGTATTAGTTCTAGGAAGGGCGGTGCATTAGCATAGGTTCACCCACACAACACTTATCAAAACAATGAAGATTAATTAGCTATATGACGCGAAAGCACTAGACTAAAATCCCGTGTGTCCTCAAGAACGTTTGGTCATTATAAGTAAACAAACCGGCTTGTCCTTTGTGCTAAAAAGGATTGGGCCACTCGCTGCAATTATTTCTCTCGAACTTTACTTACTCGTACTTTATTCATCTGCTACATCAAAACCCCCTGAATACATGTCTGTGAGCATTTACAGTAAAACCTTCATCGAAACTGCTTGTCAACACCTTCTGCTCCTCGTTGGGATCGATATTCTTACTTATCGAAAATACTACGATACACCCCCTATACTTGTGGGTCATCAAGACTATTTTCTGGCGCCGTTGCCGGGGAGTGGAGCGCTATTGGTAAGTGGAATTGGTAAGGGAAACTTTTACTGTTTGTGCTGATTTTATTCCTGCCTGCTGCTATAATTCATTATGGAGAGATCTTCTCTTGAATTTTTATTTGGAAAATCTACTACTACTGCAAAGGTAGTGGATGAGGCGCCAGGTGAGGAAGAAGTTCCATACAAAATACCTATGAAAATTATTGAACGTGTTGTGGATAACCGCTATACAGGGGATGGAACTGTCCATCCTGGAGATCATTTACTGTTCTTACATGAATTATGCGGTTTATTCAAGTGTGCAGGTATTGCTATGGATGAAGTGAGGAAGAAACTATTCTCTATATCGATGTCTGGTAAAGCGGCGCATTGGTATAAATTACTGGATAATGGGGATTCTCTTGAATGGAATGATATTGTGCCCCGATTTTATTCTAAGTTCTATCCTCCAAGTGAAATTCACAAGGATCGGAACCGCATATATAATTTTTGGCCTCATGATGGAGAGAGTATTGCCCAAGCGTGGGGGAGATTGAAGTCTTTAATGCTCAAATGCCCCATTCATGAGCTTCCTGGTAATATTATTATTGATAATTTCTATGCAAGACTTTCTTTTCAAGACAAGACCTTGCTGGATACTTGTTGTTCTGGATCATTTACACGCAACAAAGAAGAGTTTAAAAGGGACCTTCTTAATCGGATCCAGGAGAATACTGAAGGATGGGAGAACGACAAAGATAGAGAGTCAGGTATAAAATATGATTATAAATGCATTGAAGCTTTTATGGATACTGATAAATTTCGTAATATTAGTGCTACTTATGGTCTTGATTCTCAAGTCGTTGCAAATCTTTATAAAGCTTTTGCCTCCCATTATGAATTGCCTAAGAAGAACTTTGATAAGTATCATGAACCGTATAAAGATAAAATTTATTCATCTATAAATAAATGTGTTGTAGTTGAAACTGTTGATCATGTTATTCCTGAAGCTTATATTGAAAAAACTCCTTTCCCTGCTAAAATGAAGGAGTACTCTGTTATAAATAGTGCGGTTAATAAAAGTGAAAAGAAACCTATAGAACCTGAAGAGCAAATAAAAGTTGAACCTGCTGTTGCAATAGTTAAAGATCTTGTGACTGAAAATGTGGAGTATGGTCATATTATTTTCTATGAAGATGCTTCTAATATTGTTTCACGTCCTAATAAGTCCAAGAAAACTAGTGTTCCTATGCTATCTGTTAGAATTGGTGATCATTGTTATTATGGTTTATGCGATATTGGTGCAAGTATTAGTGCTATTCCTTATGAGCTTTACACGGAGATTATGCACGAAATTGGTTCTTGTGAACTTGAAGATATTGATGTGGTTATTCGGCTGGCTGATAGAGAAACTATCTCTCCAATTGGTATTGTTCGAGATGTGGAAGTTCTATGTGGTAAGATTAAATATCCTGCTGACTTTTTGGTACTTGGTTCTGCTGCTAGTAAGTATTGTCCTATCATTTTTGGTAGACCTTTTCTAAATACTTGTGGAGCCGTTATAGATTGCAAGAAAGAGAACATTTTGACTAAATTTGCTGGTGAATCTTATGAGTTTAATTTCTCTAAATTTGCCAAAACTCCTTATAAAGCTGATTCGCCTAATAATGATTTTAGAGTTGAACAGTGTGCATCTATTGCTCTTGCTCCTAATAATCCTTTGCAGCAACATTTGGAGAATAGTGAGAGTGAAGTTTTTAGGGAAGAAAGAAATGAGCTTGATGAAATTTTCCTTCGTCAACCTATTCTTAAACATGACTTGCCTGTAGAAGATCTAGGTAGAACACTGCCACCAAAAGAAGATCATGTTTTTGATTTAAAACCATTGCCTGATAATCTTAAATATGCTCATATTGATGATAAGAAAATATATCCTGTTATTATTAGTTCTAAGCTTTCAGAGTTTGAAGAAGAAATGTTATTGGAAATATTGAAGAAACACCGAGGAGCTATTGGCTACACTCTTGATGACTTGAAGGGGATTGCTCCCTCTATTTGCCAACATGCCATTAATATGGAAGATGATGCAAAGCCTGTTGTTGAACATCAACGTCGTCTAATTCCTAAGATGAAGGATGTGGTAAGAAATGAGGTATTAAAACTTCTTGAAGCTGGTATTATATATCCTATTGCTGATAGTATATGGGTTAGTCCTGTGCATTGTGTTCCTAAGAAAGGAGGAATGACTGTTGTGCCTAATGATAATGATGAGCTCATACCTCAAAGAGTAGTTGTAGGGTATAGAATGTGCATTGATTATCGAAAAGTTAATAAGGTTACTAAGAAAGATCATTACCCTTTACCTTTTATTGATCAAATGTTAGAAAGGTTATCCAAAAATACTCATTTTTGCTTTCTTGATGGTTATTCTGGGTTTTCACAAATTGCTGTTAAAACTAAGGATCAAGAGAAAACCACTTTCACTTGTCCCTATGGAACTTATGCTTATAGATGCATGCCTTTTGGTTTATGTAATGCTCCTGCTACTTTTCAAAGATGCATGTCTGCTATTTTTCATGGCTTTTGCGAGAACATTGTAGAGGTATTCATGGATGATTTTTCTGTCTATGGGAATTCTTTTGATAATTGCTTGCGGAACCTCGATAAAGTTTTGCAGAGGTGTGAAGAAACTAACCTTGTTCTTAATTGGGAGAAATGCCACTTTATGATTAATGAAGGAATTGTATTGGGACATAAAATTTCCGAGAGAGGTATTGAAGTTGATAGAGCTAAAGTTGAAGCAATTGAGAAGATGCCCTATCCTAGGGATGTTAAAGGTATTCGTAGTGTTCTTGGTCATGCTGGGTTTTATAGGAGATTCATTAAATACTTTTCCAAGATATCAAAACCTCTTACTAATCTTCTTCAAAAAGATGTACCTTTTGTTTTTGATGATGATTATAAGGAAGCTTTTGAAACTCTAAAGAAAGCCTTAACAACTGCTCCTATAGTTGAACCTCCTGATTGGAACTTACCTTTTGAAATTATGTGTGATGCTAGTGATTTTGCTGTAGGCGCTGTTCTTGGACAGCGAGTAGATAAAAAGTTGAATGTTATTCATTATGCTAGTAAAACTCTTGATGCTGCTCAAAGAAATTATGCTACAACTAAAAAGGAATTGTTAGCTGTAGTCTTTGCTTGTGATAAGTTTAGACCTTATATTGTTGATTCAAAAGTTACAATTCATACTGATCATGTTGCAATTAGATACCTGATGCAAAAGAAAGATGCTAAGCCAAGGCTTATTAGATGGGTGCTTCTGTTGCAAGAATTTGATTTGCATATTGTAGATAGGAAGGGTGCTGATAATCCTGTTGCTGATAATTTGTCTAGATTGGAAAATATTGCTTATGATCCTGTTCCTGTTAATGATAGTTTTCCAAATGAACAATTGGCTGTAATAAAGGTGAGCTCGCGAGATAGCCCACTGTATGCTGATTATGCTAACTTTATTGTTTCCAAGTACTTGCCTCCAACCTTTTCAGCCCAGCAAAGGAGGAAATTCTTTTATGATTTGAGGCATTATTTCTGGGATGACCCACATTTATATAAAGAAGGAGTGGATGGTATTCTGCGAAGATGTGTTCCCGAATATGAACAACAAGAGATATTGAGTAAATGTCATGGTAGTGCTTATGGAGGACATCACGCCGGAGATAGAACCGCGCAAAAGGTTCTACAATCAGGTTTTTATTGGCCAACTCTCTTCAAGGATGCAAGGAAGTTTATTTTATCCTGTGATGAATGTCAAAGGTTTGGTAATATCTCCAGACGCAATGAAATGCCTATGAATTATACTCTTGTCATTGAACCATTTGATTGCTGGGGATTTGACTTCATGGGACCTTTTCCCTCTTCAGAAGGTAACACTCATATACTTGTCGCTGTTGATTATGTTACTAAATGGGTGGAAGCCATACCCACAAAAAGTGCTGATGGTGAGACCTCTCTAAGAATGCTTTTAGATATTATTTTTCCTAGATTTGGAGTTCCTAGATATATTATGACTGATGGAGGTTCTGATTTTATTCATGCTGGTTTTAGAAAAACTCTTGCTAAATATGGTATTAATCATAGAATTGCTTCTGCTTATCATCCTCAAACTAGTGGGCAAGTAGAACTATCAAATAGAGAGATTAAATCTATCTTGCAAAAGACTGTTAATAAATCTAGAAAGAATTGGGCTAGTAAATTGAAGGAAGCACTATGGGCTTATAGAACTGCTTATAAAAATCCCATGGGTATGTCACCGTATAAAATGGTTTATGGAAAAGCTTGTCATTTACCTTTAGAACTAGAGCACAAAGCTTATTGGGCTGTAAGAGAACTAAATAAAGATCCTAAACTTGCCGGTAAGAAGAGATTGCTACAATTGAGTTCTCTAGATGAATGGAGAAGTGAAGCTTATGAAAATGCTAAACTCTTTAAAGAGAAAGTTAAGAAATGGCATGATAGAAGGATTATCAAAAGAGAATTTAATATTGGGGATAAAGTCCTATTGTATCGGTCTCGTCTCAGATTCTTTGCAGGGAAATTACTCTCAAAATGGGAAGGACCATATGTCGTTGAGGAGGTATATCGCTCAGGGGCGATTAAAATTAGTTCTCTCCAAGGCGATGCCTCACAAGTGGTGAATGGACAAAGACTCAAGCATTATATCTCAGGTGATTCCTATAATGAAGATGTTGATGTTATTCGAGTGGAAACTCCCGAAGCTTTCATCAAAGGTCAAATTGACAGTCCGGCAGAGTTCGACTTTGAATAGGTAACAGTACTGGTAATAAAGCGTTCGCGTTTTACTTTCCGAACAATGTTTTTGCTGTTTTTGGAAAATATGAAAAATTACGAGATCGAAACGGAGTGGAGACGCGCGAGGGCGCGCCCCCATAGGCCAGCGCGGGCCCCAGCCTGGCCGCGCCGCCCTATGAGGTGGCTCCCTCGTTGCCCCTCTCCGACTCTGGTTCGACCTGGTACTTTCCTTTTGTCGTAAAAATTCTTGCTATATAATCCCCCGGACCCCTGGAGGTCCGTATATCGTTTTCTCGACGTGTTTTGTTTCGAGATGTTTCTGCCGGGATCTGCTTTGGATCTAGAGCCATCATGTCTTCATCGGGAACTGCCAAGGACAGCTTCTTTGAGGACGTCGTCAACCCGTACATGAACGAGCTGAAGATGCACCCCAAGGAATTGCTGCTCGTTGATGGAGAGTTGCAGATCAAAGATGTCCAGGGTCCCAAAGGAGAAGGAAGCTTGGAAGACAGGATGGAGAAGTTAGAACAAGAGGTCTTCAACTACAAGAAGATGGCTGAGCGTGAAGTGGGCATCTTCCACAAGATTGTGTCTGAACTTATTGATGGACACAAGAAGGAGACTGCAAAGCTATGGGACGACATTCTCTCACTTCACGACACCACCAACAAACTCCAAGCGCAACTCTATGATGTTCAGAATCAAAACAGTGAGTATGAAAACAGGTTTAAACACATAAGCTATGCTGCTAGTTTCAGGATTCCCGAGACCAAGATGTCATTTGTTGATGGAGAGCCTCTTCCTTGGAAGTCTGATGATGGGAAGAAATCATCACCACCATCACCGAAGGAGTAATTCATCATCGGTATTGGCAAGCTTGGGGGTGTGCCACGGTATCACATCATCACTATCTTTTACTTTTTACTATAAGTAGTGTCAAATCATGAGTAGGGAAGTTATCATATAAGATGGGTTGCAGTGTGGAAGTATCTCTCCTTAGTTGGTTGTCTATGTATCCCTTGGTGTGAGTTATCGTTATGGAATATTAATGAGAAGTCTTATCATTTACATATTACACATCTTATTTTAGTTTGCAATCTCTATTATATGATTGATCTTGTTATTAGTATTGGTATCACTTTGGGAGCATTGAGTAAATCTATTTGGTTTTGGCAAACTTAGCACTGGTCAATAGCAACAACACTTTGAGGTTTAAGTAGAAAAGAGAAATACATGTAGATATGTTGTTTCATTGTCTTTCTTTCTTGTTAGCTCCTTAGCTTATTATTCTGAAGTTAAAATTGTTTGTGCTTACAAGGAAGATGCATGATTGTTTCTATCACATGTATATTTGTTTGTTTTCCTCAACTTTTATGCTTGCTAATTAACCTTGCTAGCCAAAAACCTGTACCGAGAGGGAATGCTTCTCGTGCATCCAAACCTTAACCCAAACCTATGCCATTTGTGTCCACCATAACTACCTACTACATGGTATTTCCTGCCATTCCAAGTAAATACTTCGTGTGCTACCTTTAAACAATTCAAAATTTACTATCTCTTATCTGTGTCAATGTTTTATAGCTCATGAGGAAGTATGTGGTGTTTTATCTTTCAATCTTGTTGGGCAACTTTCACCAATGGACTAGTGGCTTCATCCGCTTATCCAATAATTTTGCAAAAAGAGCTGGCAATGGGGTTCCCAGCCCCGATTAATTAATCTTCATAATTTTACAAATAGACACTCCTCCATGGTATGTGATTGTTGGAAGGCACCCGAGGATTCGGTTAGCCATGGCTTGAGAAAGCAAAGGAGGGGAGGAGTGTCATCTAAATAAAACTAAATAAAAAGGCACTCCTTCATGGTATGAGACTGTTGGCAGACACCCGAGGATTCGGTTAGCCATGGTTTGTGAAAGCAAAGGTTGGGAGGAGTGCCAACCTAAAATAAAACCTTATGGGAGCCGCTCTTCGAGAGTTTGTCTGGCAAGGGGGTTAGAGTACCCGCTACCAGTCGTTGACAACAACAAACACCTCTCAAAATGTTACTTTTACTCTCTTTATATGATTTCAAAACTGAAAAAGCTCTAGCACATGATTTAATCCCTGCTTCCCTCTGTGAAGGGCCTGTCTTTTACTTTATGTTGAGTCAGTAAACCTATTTCCCTCCATCTTAAGCAAGCATTTGAGTTGTTGTGATCAAACCATCTATATTGTGATTTACTTCATCATGTCTTTTACTCTTCCTTGTTTAGTACAAGTTTTATCCGAATGAATATAACTTTGGAAGTTATCAATGATTATGAGGAGATTATTATGATTGAGTATGCAAGTTATGCCATATAAACTTTAACATGAGAGCGCTGCTCGATAGATAAGTATAACATGTTAATTGTTCTCTGACCAAGAACGAAGTTTGCCATCACCAATTGTGATTTCTTGTGCACCTTTATTTGTGATTACCTTATACTTGTTTCAAGTTGAATTATATGAGGAAGTTGTTCACTAGAATGTCTTGTGTGAATGAATATGATGCTTCTTGTCCGTATTTTATTTATCGACTCTTCACTCCATAAACATGTGGTCCTGTTTACCGAGTTCAGTTTCGCTTGGGGACAAGCGAAGTCTAAGCTTGGGGGGAGTTGATACGTCCATTTTGCATCACTATTTTATATCATAATTTGCTGTTATTCATTGATATATTTCATATTTGGAGATGATACTTATGTTATTTCATCTATTTTGCATGTTTCATGATTATTGGAGGATCGCGCATCGGAGTCAGGATTCTGCTGGAAAAAGCGCCGTCAGAATGCAATATTTTGGAAGATCAACAATTGACGGAATTTATATGAAAAATCCTATTTTTCCAGAAGACGAAGGGAGCCAGAAGGGGGAGCCGAGGAGGGCCGCCGTGGGCCCACCTCACAGGCCGGCGCGGGCCAAGGCCTGGCCGCGCCACCTTGTGGGGAGGGGCCCCACAGCCCCCTCTGGCCTCCTCTCCTTCGCGTACATCTTCGTCCCGAAAACCTAAGCTCCAGAGGATAGTCGCGAAGAATCACAGCCGCCTCTGCGGGGCGGAAAACACCAGAGAGAAAAGAGCTCTCCGGTAGGCTGAGATCCGCCAAGGAAATTCCCTCCCGGAGGGGGAAATCGACGCCATCGTCACCGTCATCGAGCTGGACATCATCTCCATCGTCATCACCATCATCTCCATCATCATCACCGCCGTCTCCACCACTGCACCTCATCACCGCTGTAACGATTTGGGTTGGATCTTGATTGTTTGATAGGGGAAACTCTCCCGGTATTGATTTCTACTTGTTATTGATGCTATTGTGTGAAACCATTGAACCAAGGTTTATGTTCAGATTGTTATTCATCATCATATCACCTCTGATCATGTTCCATATGATGTCTCGTGAGTAGTTTGTTTAGTTCTTGAGGACATGGGTGAAGTCTAAATGTTAGTAGTGAATTATGGTTGAGTAATATTCAATGTTATGATATTTAAGTTGTGGTGTTATTCTTCTAGTGGTGTCATGTGAACGTCGACTACATGATACTCCACCTTTATGGGCCTAGGGAAATACATCTTGTACTCGTTTGCCAATTGCTGGGCTTTCCTGAGTGACAGAAACCTAAACCCCTGTTGGTATATCGATGCAGGAGGGATAGCAGGATCTCAGAGTTTACGGATGTGGTTAGATTTATCTTAATTACTTTCTTGTAGTTGCGGATGCTTGCAAGGGGTATAATCACAAGTATGTATTAGACCTAGGAAGGGCGGTGCATTAGCATAGGTTCACCCACACAACACTTATCAAAACAATGAAGATTAATTAGCTATATGACGCGAAAGCACTAGACTGAAATCCCGTGTGTCCTCAAGAACATTTGGTCATTATAAGTAAACAAACCGGCTTGTCCTTTGTGCTAAAAAGGATTGGGCCACTCACTGCAATTATTTCTCTCGCACTTTACTTACTCGTACTTTATTCATCTGCTACATCAAAACCCCCTGATAACTTGTCTGTGAGCATTTACAGTGAAACCTTCATCGAAACTGCTTGTCAACACCTTCTGCTCCTCGTTGGGATCGACATTATTACTTATCGAAAATACTACGATACACCCCCTATACTTGTGGGTCATCAACCACCATGGCCAGCAAGGAGAGGAACATGAACCCTCTTCACCGCACCAGATCTGCACTCCCCCTCGCCACCACGGCCGGACAGGAGAGCTTCACCAACGCCGAGAGATCGTGGAAGAACAGAGCCAGAAGCCACCGATTTATTGGGGAAGGCATTGTTGCCGCCACCCCGCTTCCCTCCAGCCGCAGGAGCAGAAGAGCAGGCAGCAGCAACCCTATAAACACCATGGATCCAGTGGCCGAGATCCACAAAGAAACTACAGATCCTAACCCTAAACTACTCCGGCGCCATACCGAGACGCACTCCGGCCAACTATTCTGGCGGAGTGGTCGTCGGCGGCCCGGCCAGAGGTGAGAAACCCTCAAGGGTACTTGTTATCACCAGAATTTGACCGAGTCAGAGGTGGGCCACGATCAAGATGGGCTTGAAGATTATATACGGAGAAAATACGTGGATCGGCCTTATATGCAAAGTTGGGCTAGATTGCCCATATATCTGTAATATAATAGATCGTATCTTAGATAGTGTTTTACCCGTGCACGGTTAGGTGCACGCCTAAATTAGAAAGTCCCCTGGACTATAAATATGTATCTAGGGTTTATGGAATAAACAACAACCAACGTTCAACCAACAAATCAATCTCGGCGCATCGCCAACTCCTTCGTCTCGAGGGTTTCTACCGGTAAGCAACATGCTGCCTAGATCGCATCTTGCGATCTAGGCAGCACAAGCTTTATGTTGTTCATGCGTTGCTCGTACTGAAGCCTTTTTGATGGCGAGCAACGTAGTTATCATAGATATGTTAGGGTTAGCATAGTTCTTCGCGTAACATGCTATCGTAGTGCAACCCTTGCGTATCTAGCCGCCCTTACACCTATCTTAGGTGTAGGGGCGGCACCCCGCTTGATCATTATTTAGTAGATCTGATCCGTTACGGTTGCTCCTTGTTCATCAAGGATTAGTTTAATATCTGCAATAGTTAGGCCTTACAAAGGGCTGGAGGATCCAGCGGCACGTAGGGTGTCGTTTGCTAGTCCTAGACAGGATGTTCCGGGGATCAACCTCGTGTTGGTTTTTAGGCCTTGTCTAGGATCGGCTTATGATCACCGTGCGTGGCCGCGAGGCCCAATCCTGAGTAGGATGATCCGATTATGCGGTGAAAACCCTAAATCGTCGTAGATCTCATTAGCTTTATCTTGATCAAGCAGGACCACCATATATTCGTGCACCTCGTACGAATCATGGGTGGATCGGCTCCTTGAGCCGATTCACAGGATAACCTGAGAGCCGATCGAGGCTCGTATTTAATGTTTACGTGTATGCCATGCAGGAAACTAAGCGAGGCATCTCCATCACCTTCCCCGACTGGTATAGGTCAGGTGGCACGCCCTTGCATCAGCATCGGACGTGTGTACCAGAAGGCTTTGCGGGCCGTCGCTCGGAGGGACCTCGGCCAGCCGCAGCCCTAGGTTGTTCCCGGCTCTACGGTGTTGCCCGTCGCTGCCCACCGGTGGGTTTTGACAGCAACACATTCTGGCACGCCCGGTGGGACAAGCTCCGACATCAACCACCTCGCCATCTACATCTGAGATGGCGGACGGCACTCCAGTCACGTACGAGGATCTGACCGACGAGCTCAAGAAGAAGTATGACGAGATCAAAGTCATCCTCGAAGCCGACCTCATCGGCTCTTTTTACAGAACCCGTGCACATGGCATCCGGTGGAAGGGGTTCTCACCGGAAGGCGCGCTCGATGGAGTGGACCTATCCGTCCCGTCAGAAGAACGTACCAGGTCCCTGCGCCAGGAGATTAGCTGCATGGTGACTCACTCGCTGCATCGCCATTCTGAGAGCCTGGTGAATACTTTGGAGCGTGTTGCTTTTCGGATGATCCAGGAGGTCATGAAACATCAGCACTTTCTATCAGGACCAGCTCTCGGGACCTACCAAGGAGAAGTGCCACTTCAGCCCCTTCCACCGTCGTCATTCGCGTTGGCGACACCAGAAGTGCCTGATCCACCGTCATGCGCCGCTGAAGACACTTACCCCACGAGGTGCCAGCCCAGATACTTGTTCAACATCCACATGGTAGAACTGGGGCACCGCCTTGATGAGGGTGGAGACGAGGGCAGCTGCTCTCATAGCGAGGATAAGGAAGAAGCTGCTCCATGCGATCGGCCCCGACACTGCCAAAAGGTCCTGGTGATGATCAAGATGGAAGCCGATTCTAGCGATCGGCCCGTATTATCCATACCACCTGCTCTCCCAGTATGTGGCGTCGACCTCACAGGTGACGGAAAGCTAGGGTATGGGTTTACATCGGCTGATGAGCTAGAGGAAGTCGACATTGGTCCTGGGGATAAGCCGCGACCGACTTTTATCAGCAAGAAGTTAGACCCACAGCTCAGGGGACAGATGATAGCTCTGTTGAAGGAATACCCGGATTGCTTTGCATGGGATTACACGGAGATGCCTGGGTTGGACAGGAGCATCATTGAACACCGGCTCCCCCTTAAGAAAGGATTTCGGCCGTTCCAACAACGAGCACGTCAGATGAGAGCCGAAATTCTAGAAGAAGTCAAGAAAGAGATCGAGAAGATGTTGGCCACCGGGTTCATCAGGCCATGCAGGTATGCTGAGTGGATCTCCAGTATCGTGCCTGTAGAGAAGAAGGACGGCCGATGGCGTGTGGCCATCGATTTCCGAGATCTCAATAGAGCCACTCCAAAGGACGAATATCCGATGCCGGTGGCAGAAACATTGATAAATGCCGCTGCTGGCCACAAGGTGTTGAGCTTCATGGATGGCAACGCCGGCTATAACCAGATCTTCATGGCTCCGGAAGATATACACAAGACCGCATTCAGAGTACCAGGAGCAGTAGGTTTGTTTGAATATGTGGTCATGACCTTTGGGTTGAAGAATGCTGGTGCGACATACCAACGAGCCATGAATTATATATTTCATGATCTGATCGGTAAATTGGTGGAGATCTACATCGACGACGTGGTAGTCAAATCTGTCTCCATGGGGGGACACTTGGATGATTTACGGCGCGTCCTAGACCGAACTCGGAAGTTCGGACTGAGAATGAATCCAAAGAAGTGTGCTTTTGGCGTGACGGCTGGTCAATTCCTAGGTTTTCTGGTTCATGAACGGGGAATTGAGATCGGCCTGAAAAGTCAGGAGGCGGTGCGTACCATGCAGCCGCCAACCACGAAGAAAGAGCTCCAACGTCTCATCGGCAAGATCAATTTTGTTCGACGATTCATCTCTAATCTGTCAGGGCGAATCGAGCCGTTCATGGCGCTGGTGAAGATTAAATCTGAGGACGAGTTCCACTGGGGGGCAGAACAGCAATAGGCGTTTGATGAGATTAAGCGGTATCTGACAACGCCGCCTGTGCTAGTTCCGCCCCAGCAAGATCGGCCGTTCTACATCTACTTGTCAGTAGCTGACACATCCATCGCTTCGGTAGTGGTGCAACTCTACGAGGGCGTTGAAAAGGTCGTTTTCTACCTCAGCAGAAGGATGCTGGACGCGGAGACAAGATATCCTGAGGTCGAGAAACTTTGCCTCTGCCTGTTCTTTACCTGCACCAAGCTTCATCACATCCTTTTGACGGCAGAGATCATCGTCATATGCAAGTCAGATGTTGTCAAGCACATGTTGTCGGCCCCTGTTCTGAAAGGCCGACTTGGTAAGTGGATGTTTGCGTTGTCAGAGTTCGATCTCCGGTATCAGCCTGCGAAAGCAGTCAAGGGACAAGCGTTGGCCGATCTTATCGCTGAACGGATCAGTACCAATATAGCAGCACTATCTATACGTGCATGGGCCATGTTCTTCGACGGATCGGTTTGTGACGATGGTTGTGGCATCGGCATTCTGCTCGTGTCGCCTCGGGGGGCAGAATACTCCTTCTCCATCAGATTATCTACCCCTTGCACCAACAACGTAGCAGAATATGAGGCAATACGTAAGGGAATGGAGTTGCTACTGGAAGCCAGGGCAGAAGCAGTAGAGCTTTTTGGAGACTCAAAGTTGGTGATTAACCAGCTCACGGATGAATATAAGTGCGAAAGTGAATCGCTTTTCCCATATTGGGTGGAATGCCGTGAGTTGATGACACAGTTTTGGTACATCAACTTTAATTGGGTCCCAAGATCCCAAAATGCCGAGGCCAACAATCTCGTACAAATGGCGTCAGGCTATATAGATATATCTGACGGGTCGGAGGTTCAGGTACAATTCCTGGAACAGGATGATTGGAGAGCCGAAATCTTCAATTATTTAAAAGATTCGGCTCGGGGGGCACCTAAACGGATAAGGTACAAAGCCATGAAGTATGTCCTCATAGGAGACGATATGTTCTACAGGACGTTGGAAGGGTTACTACTTAAGTGCCTGGAGCCAACTGAGTCTAATCGGCTCTTACATGAGGTGCATGAAGGCGCCTGTGGAACTCATCAGTCGGCTCATAAGATGAAGTGGTTAATCAGGCGATCAGGGTTTTATTGGCCCACCATGCTTGAAGATTGCTTCAATTATTACAAGGGGTGCCAAGCGTGCCAGATGTTCGGGAAGATTCAGATGGTACCAGCATCAGCGATGAACCCTATCATCAAACCTTGGCCGTTTCGGGGGTGGGGCATGGATATGATCGGCAAAATCCATCCGGCGTCGAGCAAAAAGCATGAATGGATTTTGGTTATCACAGATTACTTCACCAAGTGGGTGGAAGCCGTCCCTATGAAAAAGGTGAAATCAGAAGATGTGATCAAATTTGTGAAAGAACACGTCATTCATAGGTTCGGGATTCCCCAAACTATCACGACCGATGGAGGTTCGGTCTTTGTTTCTAAAGAATTCAGGAAGTTCTGCGATGACATGGGGATTAAACTGATCCGATCATCCCCGTACTATGCTCAAGCTAATGGGCAGGCTGAAGCGTCCAATCAGAGTCTAATCAAGCTGATCAAGAGGAAAATTGATGAGAACCCTAGGGATTGGCATGAGAAGTTGTCAGAAGCATTATGGGCCTACCGCATGTCGTGCCATGGAGCTATAAAGACTTCGCCGTACCAGCTCGTCTATGGACAGGAAGCCGTATTGCCTTGGGAAATTACGGCTGGATCAAGACGTGTCACGTTTCAGAATGATCTGACAACTGAAGAATATGCAGCTTTGATGAGCGACACTATTGAGGACGCAACAGAGCTTAGGCTTTGGTCGTTGGAGAAGATTAAGGAGAACAAAGCCAGGGTGGCTCGTGCCTACAATAAAAAGGTTAGACCAAAGGAGTTCCAAGTTGGTGATCTAGTATGGGAAGCTGTGTTGCCGTTAGGAACCAGGGACAAGGCATATGGCAAATGGTCTCCTAATTGGCATGGTCCGTACAAAGTTGTCCAGGCCTTGAAGGGTAATGCATACATGTTGGAAGAGTTAGACGGCGAAAAGTTCCCAGTAGCTGTCAATGGTCAACACCTCAAGAAATATTTCCCAAGCATGTGGGATGACGGGCAGTAAGATGTGAGGGCCGATTTAAAATCGGCCAGTAAAAAAAAAATCATCACAGCCGATGCGCAGGCATTGACTTGAGAAGACGTATGGAGATAACAGTATGCAAGTACAGCCGATGCACGGACATCGACTTCAGAATAACAAAGCCGATACGCTGATATCGACTTTAGAGGAATAAGCCCAAACTAGCAAATTAACAGAATCGGTTCAGACCAGGAATCATGATGTGTGAGACGAATTTCTTAGGGGTTGCTGAGGAGTTCATTCTGATGGTTTGGACGAGAATTAGGCCTATTGAGGCCTGTTGGACTGCATGTTTAGGCAACAGCTTGACCTCGGATCGCGATATGAGCCGATGTTCTGCTATCGGCTCTCTGTACGGCAGCCCCATTCGATAATCGGCAAGGTTGACAAGGAAGCGGAATTAATTGAGGGATTTTTCTTCATTAATAGGGGGATTCCTTACAAAGAAAGAGCCGATTGCTCAAGGGAGAAAAGGGCAAAAGCCAACTACTACTACTGATCCCTAATCTAGGGGCCGTTGCTGCCCTCGTCGTCGCTGCCTCCGGCGCAGCTGCTGAAAGGCTCCTCATCGGAACTTCCGTAGCCTTCTACGGGAGCCTCATCTTCCTCATCGTCGTCCTCGCTGTCATCATCCCACCAGGTGCGGAGGCGCTTCGCTGGTGGGTAACCTTCAAGGGAGTCGTCGTCGTCGTCGTCCTCCTCCGCCTCTTCCTCGGAAGAGGTGAAATCATCCCAGGAGAAGCGGTCGTCTTCGCTCTCCGCCTCCTCTTCCCCTTCGACGAGGAATTGGAGGTCGCCCTCGCCGTCGGTCAGGGATTTGTCATCCTCAGACCAGATGGAGGAATCGTGTTCCTCCTTGTCCCACGTCGTCGGGGCGAGAATGTCGTGCGCCGCCAACGAGCCCCACTCTGGCGTCGGCTCGCGGGAGGAGGAGGAGTCAGAAAAGACCGACGAGGAAGAGGAGGAAGAGGAAGACATGGCTATGGGAGATTGGGGGTTTTTTGGGTGCCGATGGCCAGAACAGAGCAAGATGATGAAATGGCAAACTGCTCAGAGCGGTTAAATAAAGGGGCTATGGTAGAAATTCAATGCCACAGCAGTTTCCGAGGAGGCGGTGCCCAAAGACAGCGGTCAAATCACGCGGAATAGTTGAGAAGACAGGGCATCATGATGAAGAATGCTGCGACGGTTCTGCTCTGCCATGACATGACCCGACGAAGAAAAAACGGAGTGATTTTGGAATTGATAATTCCAAACCCAGGGGGGCATGTGTTATCACCAGAATTTGACCGAGTCAGAGGTGGGCCACGATCAAGATGGGCTTGAAGATTATATACGGAGAAAATACGTGGATCGGCCTTATATGCAAAGTTGGGCTAGATTGCCCATATATCTGTAATATAATAGATCGTATCTTAGATAGAGTTTTACCCGTGCACGGTTAGGTGCACGCCTAAATTAGAAAGTCCCCTGGACTATAAATATGTATCTAGGGTTTATGGAATAAACAACAACCAACGTTCAACCAACAAATCAATCTCGGCGCATCGCCAACTCCTTCGTCTCGAGGGTTTCTACCGGTAAGCAACATGCTGCCTAGATCGCATCTTGCGATCTAGGCAGCACAAGCTTTATGTTGTTCATGCGTTGCTCGTACTGAAGCCTTTTTGATGGCGAGCAACGTAGTTATCATAGATATGTTAGGGTTAGCATAGTTCTTCGCGTAACATGCTATCGTAGTGCAACCCTTGCGTATCTAGCCGCCCTTACACCTATCTTAGGTGTAGGGGCGGCACCCCGCTTGATCATTATTTAGTAGATCTGATCCGTTACGGTTGCTCCTTGTTCATCAAGGATTAGTTTAATATCTGCAATAGTTAGGCCTTACAAAGGGCTGGAGGATCCAGCGGCACGTAGGGTGTCGTTTGCTAGTCCTATACAGGATGTTCCGGGGATCAACCTCGTGTTGGTTTTTAGGCCTTGTCTAGGATCGGCTTATGATCACCGTGCGTGGCCGCGAGGCCCAATCCTGAGTAGGATGATCCGATTATGCGGTGAAAACCCTAAATCGTCGTAGATCTCATTAGCTTTATCTTGATCAAGCAGGACCACCATATATTCGTGCACCTCGTACGAATCATGGGTGGATCGGCTCCTTGAGCCGATTCACAGGATAACCTGAGAGCCGATCGAGGCTCGTATTTAATGTTTACGTGTATGCCATGCAGAAAACTAAGCGAGGCATCTCCATCACCTTCCTGACCAGGTATAGGTCAGGTGGCACGCCCTTGCATCAGCATCGGACGTGTGTACCAGAAGGCTTTGCGGGCCGTCGATCGGAGGGACCTCGGCCAGCCGCAGCCCTAGGTTGTTCCCGGCTCTACGGTGTTGCCCGTCGCTGCCCGCCGGTGGGTTTTGACAGCAACAGTACTGTAGACGCGTGAGAGCCTGAGAGGAGGAGAGTGAGCCAGCCTTCCGCCCGCTGCTTCTCAAAAAAAAAAAAGAATTGACTCCCTTCATCCAGCGCTACCATGCCAATGAAGTGATCACTAGAGCGATCGGTCGGCACAATGGGGAATCTCCCTGTACATACCGCTTGATGCACATGTGCAGTCGAGTCTATTTTCGAGCCGTGGACCTTGGGTTGTACGACTCTTATTTCGGCAGTGGCGCTTGGGGTTTGACACTATCGTCTTGATTGTGATCCAATGGTACTACTATGATTGTGATCATGTGCCATATATTAGAAAAAGTTATCGCATGAATCGCAATTATCCCTATATACTTCATAATCTCACCACATTGTCGTTGGGTAACCTATTAGCCAGTTTGCACGTAACCAAACGACGGTTGATTACCCGATATGCTAAATGGAGGCAACCAGATAACCATGGCTTGGCTTCTGCAACAACGTGTAGAAGAAATTGTTAGTAACCAAAATGTGTGCGAGATCAGATCGGGCCCTCCGTATATACTCCCTCTGCCCCCCTAAAAAAGGGAGGGTGTAATTCTGAATCGCACATCTCATTTATCGGGTGCTTTTGGTGCACCCTACATCTGGTTGCGCTTGCGCATACTTGAGCGAACGATCGGGAACAGGTGCACAAAATAGATGCAGGCTACCAAACGCGCCCCTAGGTGTTGGGCTTGTGCCGTGCCGGGCGGATCCGTCGGCCAGTTTTGATCCGTGGGTAGAAGATGAAAAGTGTAACGGGCTTTGTACGGACTGCTTGCAACTTTCAGGGCATTTTCTATCGAAGAAAACTTTGAGCCGCCAACTTTGGAGTTTCCAATTTTGCACCCTCCGTGGCTTCTCGCACGGACACGTTTCCCACTTGTTGTCCTCGCCATTCACCCTCCTCCCTCCCACTCTCATCCCCTTGCCCATCCATGTCGCCGCGCCCCGCCGCCACCGTCTTCCTCTGGCGCACCACCGCCGCCACTGTCTTCCTCTCGCGCCCCACCACCGTGGCGTCTCCCTCGGTGTTCCCTAACACTTCCATTCTCCCCGTCACCCCGATTCCTCTCGCATTGGATCCAAATTGGCAGTACTGATCCATGTGGTCGATGTATGTAGTTGTGCCTGCATAATCCCACTAGTCACTCAATTTGGACTTTATATTAAAGTCATTGAAGGACTTAATATTCTGAATCCAAAGGAAAATCGCAACATGTATGTGTGAAACTTCTAGAGTCATTTTATGACTTGAAGTAGTCGGAAGTAATCATGTGGTACAACCGACCGTGTGAGTTCTTCCATGATAAGGATAACTCTAATATTAATGATTGTTGATGTGTACTCATGGATAAATCCTTAATTGGATTTTACGTCACCTAAATGGTGTTGATGATCTTATAATCAATGTCTTTATGCGAGACATTTGAGATACACACAATCATTTTAAGACGGAGATTTGGGTAAAACCAAATCATGCTTAAGTTTTTAACTTGAGCTTGTTCCCCCAGGAATAAATGTATATCAGTCTCCATATATCCCAAAATATTGAATAAGTTCAATACGGATATATAATATCAGAGACACATATGGTCATATTATACCTAATATGGGATACCAATCCTTGAAAAGGTGGGAAGATGGTGAAGTGATAGATGAAGCTGAAGTTCCATATCTACCATAGGAGCACTGAGATATCTTGCAAAATACGTCAGGCCTGACATTATGTTTGTTGGCAATTTATTGAGAGTGCAATCCCCCGAAAGGTATAAGGTTTGTGTATGGATTATTCTAAGATATATATCCAAGGCACAAAACTCTTGATTAATTCTAGTATGAAAATCAAGATGGAACCAATGTGTGATATATGATATTGGCTAATTATCTGATCCCAACAGTGCCATATCAAAGACTGGATTTACTGGAAGAGTATTCAGAAGGAAGCCTTCAGAATAGACTCTAAATGGATCCTTCCGGTGATCATTGTGCAGAAATCATATGAAGCATCGGAAGATGTGTATGAATTCGTAGAATGATTGGCCACATGTGAGTTCATGTGGAGATTTATTCGAATCACCTATCATTATGTACCAAGATAATGTCACTTGTATTACTTATGAGTTATATTTATCCTGATAAATTACAGAAATATAAGAGGATAATTGTAATATCCCAGGTAATGGGGTTACAGAAATAGAGGAAACAGATGTGTGCATTGCATCCATGCATAGAAAATCTGGGGAATTTTCGCGCTTTAAAGTAAAACAGTCACAGTAACTGAAGTTTCACTTGACCTTGGTGGAATTGAAGTAGCTCATCAAGTCAAGCGCTATAAACCTCAAGGTGACTTTGATAAAACCTTGTTTTGGGTAGAGATGATTTGATCTAAGGACTTAGATCAAATGGAATTACATCTAACACAACAACACTTAAATCAATGATCAACTACTTGATCCTATTAAAGACCACAACATGATATTCCTTGCCATAACATATGAACATTCATTCAATTGGAAATCAAGCAACAATAATTGGAGAAACTAGTCTTCACTTATCTTTTCCATGTCTTAAACCAAACCATGATCCTACCATGAACCCTATGGTATTCGTTCTACTTAATTCTTGGAAACATAACAAGGAGATCAACTCTAGAAATATATCTTTCTCTATACCAAATAGTTAGGCATCAAACCTAGAAAGGTGAGAGTTCTATTATAATTATTAGAGAAGCATTAACAAACCTTGAGTTAAATCTTGGACATACATCCAAGTATTCAAATCATTATCTTTAAGAGTAGCCTAGGATATTATTCAAGACATTCCTAGAGAGAGAGACCAGTTATTCTAAACATAGATATTGATGATCACATCAATCCCCATGGAGCCTAACCTTAGGTTAGTATTAAAGACCTTCCCCAAATAAGAGAGAGACCACTCCTACCAACCTTAGCTTTACCTATTTAAGACTCAAGGACAATCATTGAATTAAAGTTTTAGGTTGAAAACCATTTCCCTTGGAGTGGTGGGACAAACCAATATCACATGGAATAATACCATACCCCTGAATTGATAAGGTGAGGAAGAGACTAACCCAATTAAGTTAGACAAATGAAACCTTAGCCTAGATACCTAAGGAGATATTAGGAGTACACCATAAACCCTAGAATAACCATTCTTAAATGAGAAAGCTCAACCTATGGTGTTATACTCTAGATAATTGAGACAACCATAACCATGCCCATTCAAGAAACTATAAAAGAAAGTAAATATTTAATTGATCAAGACAACACCTGATCTTGGGAGTGAGAAACCCATTCAAGGAGAGATACCTTAGGAAGCCAACCCTTGATCATTATAAATTGAGTGATGATCATAAACCATAAGAACTTGAGGTAGAGATACTAAGAATAAGTTGATCATGCCTAATCCATGATCATGCTATTGAGATATGTGAGGATAAGTTAAACCCTACTAGAATGAGTAGATCTCATCCCCACATAAAATTCCAGGAAGATAACTAGTAAGCAACCCTAGGCTTATATCCTATCTTTAACTTGTGAACCACATGGTGATCATAAGTAGAACCCTGTCACATCTATATCCCAACTAGTCCCCAATTAAAGGACCTAAGAAACCTTAGAGTCAAACTCCATACTTAATATAGTGAGAAACCATCTATTCATATGACCAAAGTTAACTATAAAAAGAACTATAACCAATGTAGTTACTTTAATGATAAATTGAGGATAATAATTGAAGTTAATTGGTAGAAGATAAAACCAATTCTCAAATCCTTAGTAATTAGGGAAGCACATAAAATATGAAGCAAGTAACCATATTACCCTGGTTAGGGGAGATTAAACCCTAGCAAATGCAATATGATGTCATTCCAATTCCATAAACCAGAGTTATATCTCAACCCTAGTTTCGTATCACTATGGTGATCATAATATAAAACCAGGCCATAATTAAGTTCCAAACCATGCATCATAAGGTGAATATAGTTAGAACTCTATAATTGCTCTCTAGTTAATCCTTATGCTTCAATTATTAAACATAAGAGTCACCTAATGCTAAATCCATAATTAAAACCTATGGTGGTGATCAACCACTTATCATTAAACCCAATATCAAACTATGATGATTGAAACACCTACTTTAGGTATTTCAAGGTGTCATTAAATTATAATACCAGTGCTAACCTTAAATAGGAGTATAGTAAGTCTTACAAGACCTTACTAAAGGAGTGTTCACATTGAATCATATGCCAGGAACCAAACTCTCAATTAAGAGAACAAATCCTAATCATCCCTTCTAAAACACTTGGAGTATAAATATTAACTCTAACCATTCCAAAAGGGAGTGGTGTTCCAAATGAAAAAGGAAATTAAAATGAGTACTTGAATTCTTGCCTAAATGAAAATTACAGCAAAAGCTCCCAAATATTTGTGTTTATTCAAAAACAATACAATAATACAATGATCCTTGAATTAGACCTCATGAAATACAAATTGATGAACATCTGCAAAACAGAAAAGAATTCAAAGCTGAATTAAAACCAGAGATTCAAAATTTGAAAGAAATATAAAACAGAAAATAAAAACAGAAAAGAGAAAAGGAAATAAAGAGAGGAGGAGGACTTACCGTAACAGGCCACGGAGCCTGTGCGTAGCCCAACAACAATCCAACGACTGTGCCCATATGACAGCCCAATACCCCTTCGTCTTGTTTTCGCACGGGTGGAGACCATCGTCTTCGTCCATCCCGACAAGCTGCTCATTGTCGACTCGACGCCGTCTGGCCACGCCAAGATCCTCGCCGCCGCTCCCTGGCGTCTATAAAGCTCAATGCGCCGCCGCCAGACAAACCCTAACCCTAGAATCCCCTCTCTCTGCTCAATTTTCTCTCTAGGCCGAAAACCTAGCTAGCCCGGCAATCTTCAACGCCGCCGGTAGGAACCTCCCCTGGCCAAGCCGTGGCCATCATCGTGACCGCCGTGCTCTTCTCGCCCAACCCACAAGGGGAATTGAACCGAAGCCTCCTGCAACGTCCTCACCAAGCTCGCCACTCCCGACGGCCGGAGGTGTCGATTCCGGCGACTCGGACCATCCCCGACCACGCCGTCACGCCCTGCGTCCTTCTGGTGAGCTGCTGAATCCCCGGACATGCCGCTTTGCTCTCTAGCCCGCCGTAGTGCCGCCGCACCGTGTTCATGTCCACGCCGCCGCTCGGCCTCGCCGGCAAGCAAGCTCCGGCGACCAATTCGGGGCGGCGCCGCCACCATCTGGTCTGCCTCGGCGTGCTGGTTCGAAAGAACCCAGAGCCCATCCTAGCTCGCCCGGAAACGCCGTCGATCGCCGCCAAAACCACCGGCAGTGAGCTCCTCTGCCAACGTGGCGATTTTGACCCTGGTCAATGCCTGCGTGGCAGATGACCTGGTCACTGGCCCACCAGCCAGTGACTGTTTGGGTAGATAGCCGGGTGTGTTTAGCCTATTCATTTTAAATTTAAATTCCAGAAAATACTGCAACTTCAAATAATTATAGAAAAATCATATCAACTCAGAAAAATAAAAATAAGACATCAAAATTCTTATAGAAGTAAATTCTATCTAATAAAAATATAATATGAAATTTTTATTTTTAATAAAAATTTAATTGTTTAATACCTGTTAATTAAGCCTTTAATTTAATTCAAAATTTCAATTAAAATTCAATAATTAGGAAAACTATCTAAAACAAATAAAAACCAGTAAGGTAAATAAAGAAAATAGTAACACTAATTATCTTTATTTATAACTTATTAAATCCTTATTAAAAGGATTTAAACCCTAATTAATAATTACCTAAATTAGGAATTCATTAAAAATAATAAAATGTCAAATCCAATATTATTTTTATTTCAAAATTATTAATAACTTCAACTTTACAAATGAAGTTATTAATCGAAGAACTAATTGATAATTAGTAAACCCTAGTTCCACAAGGTAGAAAAAGTAAATTCATCATCTCATGTGTGAACTCAAAACCCTAATTCAACTAGAAACCCTAGCTCCACTATTTCATATGAACCCTAAATTATTCCCAAACATGAACCCTAAGTAACATGTGATCATGTTACTTCATTAGTAACCATAGATTCATAGTTAGCAACTAAATGCTTGTTCAAATCCACATAACATATGGGAACCCTATCACTACTAATTAGTATCCCATGTGTTCATCTTAATCAAACCTAGTTCCTATCACAAGGATCTCATCCTTAATTAACCTTAACTAGCATCACACCATTGTGATGAACTCCAATAGCAACCATGCTAATATTGACATCATATCCCATACACACTAAACCCTATTAGTGTGAGATAATTATTAACATCCTATTTAGGAAATCACCATTCCTTACTTAGTGAATCCAATGGCTAATACAAGACAACCTCAACCTTAATTGCAATACTTCTTATTATTTAAGAAGTATGTTCTTCAAAAGTTATTCTTTTGAAGAAAATAAGGAATCATCACCAACCCTGCTTATAAGGACCTATAAACCCTAGCCAGCTATCACTAGCAAGATAAACCAACCTTGACAACAACCTGTATAATGAATTGCTTAGGATACCTAGGATTATCTTAACCTTACAAGCCCTAGGTGTTGATGAATCCCACTTTGTTGGGATCTATCTAATATTTACTCCAAAGAACTACATGAAACCATAGTCAACCATAGAAACCCAACCTAAATACCATACTTGTTCTTTATCGAAGAACATGTTCTTCAAAAGTTATTCTTTTGAAGTATATGATAATCAATCATTAACCATGCCATATAGTACTAAAACTGACCACTGTTCTTTACTTGATAACATTATGCCAACTATTATTCTTTGTGTGCTCAATGGATTACTATGCTTTATTATCTACCTGTTGATAATACCAAGTAATCACACCTGAATAAGAACCTTGTATGTGAATCACTCTAAAAGTGCAACACACCCTGAACCAATCATTACAACTCACTGATCCTAAATCATCGGGGTTAGGTCACGCTTAGAGCGATTGCATCTCATTCTTATGCATTATTGCATCCTTGCCAATCTTTTAAACATCGTCCTTACCGGACGATGATGCTATTTCAGAATTTGGAGTTATCACGTATCGAAGACCTTGCCTGCATAATCTTGCAGTCAAGAAAGGCAAGTTCATCACTTGCTCATGTCATTTGATTATTTTTATCAAATTACTTGCAAAGTATTATGGTTATCACTACTGCACAAAAATCAAAACCACTACTTTCATAACTATGAATATGACTATGTGGTGGGCAATGGAACCATGGATTGTGTTGATATGGTGGAGGTTCCATTGCACGGGCTTATATCCATCTAGGATTAAACAACAAATGTCTGATGATTCTTGTGCCGTAATATCCGTGTTAACCATAAGATCCGGAGTGGGACGGAGTAGTCAAAAGTGTTTCCACCTCTCGTTCATCAACGGATGCGCTTTACCGTAGACACTTGTATCTGTCAGGGCAAGCGGTGGGCTGGGGAAGCCTTAAGTCCCCACGGCATAGTCCGTAGACACTTGTCGCTCGAAGTGCAAGCGGTGGGCTGGGGAAGCCTAAAGTCCCCACGGTATTGCGGTCTATGATGGGTTGCGCCTACGGCGAAGGAGTTTGGTTAACGAGTCCCAAACTGTTGTCGTGGTCGGGGTCCATCCTTAAGTGGTATAAGAGGACCGACGAGGACCCAGGGTCGGGGTATGCAACAAAGGGTGGGTGTTCGAGGTAGCGGAGGAACATGATTGGCTAGACCTTATACCGGGCCTCACACCAAAGGAAGTGTGGACGGGAACAATTGCCCGGTTGGCACCAAGGTTAAGATCTCTTATGGGTAAAGCAACACACCTCTGCAGAGTGTAACGAACTGTGACCAGTCACTCCCTGTTCACGGATATGGAACTGCGAACGCGGCCGGAAAGGAGCTCCATGAAGTTCTAGTAAACCGGTGAAGGCTGACGGACATAGCTCTTCTGAATAAAAGCAACCTTTTGAAGAAATGGTTATGAAAACCTGCATTGGTATTAGACTTTCTGGTCTAATGCTGTAGCTAGTGCATTAAACACCTCTTTCCTATAATGAACTTGTTGAGTACGCTCGTACTCATCCCACTCTTAAATCCCCTGCTTAGATATGGAGGCATCAAAGGAGGATCTACAGTGCAACTCGAAGACCGAGGAGTCAACAATTACTTCACGAGACGGGACGCTGTCAGAGGAGTCAGATACCACAAGGAGAAAACCTAGTTTAGCCATAGAAGGGAACTAGCTTCCTAAACCTAGCTCCTATTTAGCTAGAGTCTATTCTTAGCCTCTGTAGTTAGTGAAATACTCTACAAATAGAGTTCGTGATAAGACTAGACTACGAGTCGTTCTTCTGGAGTTATTTGCAGATTTACCTCATTGTAAAGTAGGAGGCTGTGCTGATCTTATGTAACAGAGCCTGTATGTAATTCTATAGACATGCCTTGGACCCGCATATGTTTCTGTTGTACCACTCTGAGCGATATAATACTAGTGGAACGGTGTTTCATTGGTGTTATATCAGACTTGCATACTACACCATGCAGTGGTATGCCGGGTCACCACAGTTGGTATCAGAGCAAATGCTTTGACCCTAGGATTAAAAACCTTTAAAGGAGACCTATAGGATTGGTAGTGTCTATAGGAAGTTGTCCTAGGTAAACCAAATACTTCTTATGACTTGAGATGGATATTCACTTGAGAATAATCCTGACACACTTGAGCCAACCTTTCTTATCTATCCTTCCTAAGTGAAGTTAGTTAGCTAATCCCAAATATGTAGCATACATTAAGTCCTTCAAACCATAGATGAGTAGATCACAGTTGGTATACAATACATGGTAGTCCAAAGAGAGGATACAACCATAAGGAAGATATCCTATTGGAAGATGTGTACCAACACCTATTATGGTTAAATAAAAATATTCAGACCTGTAATAGAAGTAATATCAAGTGATGAAGATAATTAAGATCTCCTAATAGAAAATATAGACCAAGTTAAGTAATGAGTAAGTAAATTATCCAGACTTGTAAAACAACTGATAGTAAGTGATAACTATGAGTCATATGAGGTAGTATAGACCATGATGAGTCAATCATGGGAGGTAAGGAAGAGAGATAGAAATAAAATATGTTTATAGGGTACAGTTGTTAATCATATATGATTCACCTGAGAATCGTTATGTGATGGAATAGAACATCATAGACATTTGGTAGTAATACAGTAAGAAGCCAAGTGCTAAATAATAGTACAATAGTTGTGTTCCAAAACCATGGGAATTGTGTCAAGCACATCAGAACCCTAGTTATATAGTAAGAACATGTGGAAGTGTAGGAGCTATATTTCCATAGTATGTGTTTAGAGTAGCAATGTTACAACCTAGACATACCATGTGAGATAGTCCTCAACAAAATGGAAGTTAAGTAGTACTTCCAAAGAAAACTAGGTTAACTTTAACCATCCCAAACCACTTTGTTTCAAGTTTATCTCATTGCAAATGTGCAATTAAGGTAAAGGTTGAGACAAATAGTAGGATCCCATATACTCGTGCTAAGTATCACGATATAAACCTATCTTATGTGGTGTTATATATTACACATCAGAGCCTGATGTTTAGTGATGTCTTACTCAACAATCATATTCAGGCTTATGATGGTGTGTATTATATGCACAAAGCTGAATCTTCTTGGATTTTATTGGATTTTCATTGTTTGACTAGATCCATACATGAAGTTTGACTTTGATATGCAAATGCATGTTGCAATATCAAGTCTTTACTTGGTGCTATAGATCTAGAGGGTAACGGTAAACGCGTGAGGAAGTGACGAATTGTGAAGATTCCAAAGACAAGATGAAGTTTCATCAGAAAAAGGAAGTAAAGTTGTGGGAAGTAACCACAATACTCTGAAGGAAGTGTCATTTAAAACTCATGCTTAGCCTCAATAGAAGAGTACTTTAGTACATAAGAAGCATGAAGGTAAAAAAATCTGGTGATTAGGGTGAAGCTGAAGCAGATCCATAGTCAACATAGAAGAGGGAATGCATGAGAAATCACTTCGAATACTATAATCATAGTGTCAGCTAGTGGTTTTCTTGCAACAATAAACCCTCGAAGAAAGAAAGATGACCTATGAACCCATAGCAGATATAAGAAGACCATAGTTGATATCAGAAGACCACAATTGGTATAGGATCAATACTGCGAGATAAAACAGAAGATATCTCGTTCAGTTGATCAGAACCTATAATAGAATCCATTTTTAGATATCAAATAGCCACAGTTGGTATAATAACCACAGCTGGTATTAGTTGGTATTACAAATAGTCCACGATTTAATTACTTGTACCAAGAAGTTGTGAACCAATAAAATTTTGTTAGCCAAATAACAATGACTTATAATCATTTAGTCGAAGGATTCACATTGGATGTCCACAACTGTGTGGATATACCACAAACATTCTTCATGAGATCTTAGAAGAAGTACAAACCAAAGCTAGCCCAGACCAATATTCTAACCATAAGTCCAATGGTTGGAAGAATAGGAGTTGAAGACCATAAGAAAACTCTAAGGGGTAGAGTAAAGATTGAGTTGGATGTACAACAACTCCACACTTTAAGCTAGAAAGAAGCAGAAGGACTAAACTGAGAGGAAGTTCGATCTTATTTTCATAAGATTATCGAACAATACTTTCAGAAGGATGTCAGACCGGAAGTCGAGGTTCATACCTCGAGGAAGAAAGAAGTGGACCATAACTTGAGAAAGTGAGTAAAATTTACTCAGAAGTACGGAAGCTCAAGTAAGCTAAGTATAATGAAGTTGGACGAAGGAAATACCGTAGACCAATAAAGCCCAAGATGGTCAAAGAATGAAGAAGATTGAACATACTAATATCAAGGACTAATAGAATGATTCCTTTCATGGAACCTAAATAAACCAAAATAGTTATAGGCATCAATTATAAACTCTGAATGGATGGACTAAATGAGTCTAATCCATTCCTAGGGAAATAAACCATCACAACCATTTCCATGGTAAGTGCCTTACCAAGTACCATTACTGCACTTTTGGTAGTAAGGGAAAACAAAGACCTATTTTTTCAAATAGGAGATTGTTATCCAATTAGTCCTCAATTAAGACTGTCAGGACCAGAAGAAGTCCTAATCATTGAATATTCAATGAGAAAGGAAACAAGATTATAATAGTTGGAAGAAATCAATGAATCAAAGTAAGAGCCATGGTTCAGAGACAGGTATTATTAGATTCCCGGAAGAAAATCATAGAACTGGAGTTAGAAGCTAATGTTCAGAGACAAACCCTAATGGATTCCAGGAAGAGTCTGGACAAGGGATATATTCAATTATATCCAGTGAGATCACCAAGGAGCTTGAGAAAAGATGTAGTGTGCACAAGTCAGATCCACACTCCGAAACGTGAGAGATATCAAACTTCGAGGACGAAGTTTAGTTTAAGGGGTAGAGACTGTAATATCCCAGGTAATGGGGTTACAGAAATAGAGGAAACAGATGTGTGCATTGCATCCATGCATAGAAAATCTGGGGAATTTTCGCGCTTTAAAGTAAAACAGTCACAGTAACTGAAGTTTCACTTGACCTTGGTGGAATTGAAGTAGCTCATCAAGTCAAGCGCTATAAACCTCAAGGTGACTTTGATAAAACCTTGTTTTGGGTAGAGATGATTTGATCTAAGGACTTAGATCAAATGGAATTACATCTAACACAACAACACTTAAATCAATGATCAACTACTTGATCCTATTAAAGACCACAACATGATATTCCTTGCCATAACATATGAACATTCATTCAATTGGAAATCAAGCAACAATAATTGGAGAAACTAGTCTTCACTTATCTTTTCCATGTCTTAAACCAAACCATGATCCTACCATGAACCCTATGGTATTCGTTCTACTTAATTCTTGGAAACATAACAAGGAGATCAACTCTAGAAATATATCTTTCTCTATACCAAATAGTTAGGCATCAAACCTAGAAAGGTGAGAGTTCTATTATAATTATTAGAGAAGCATTAACAAACCTTGAGTTAAATCTTGGACATACATCCAAGTATTCAAATCATTATCTTTAAGAGTAGCCTAGGATATTATTCAAGACATTCCTAGAGAGAGAGACCAGTTATTCTAAACATAGATATTGATGATCACATCAATCCCCATGGAGCCTAACCTTAGGTTAGTATTAAAGACCTTCCCCAAATAAGAGAGAGACCACTCCTACCAACCTTAGCTTTACCTATTTAAGACTCAAGGACAATCATTGAATTAAAGTTTTAGGTTGAAAACCATTTCCCTTGGAGTGGTGGGACAAACCAATATCACATGGAATAATACCATACCCCTGAATTGATAAGGTGAGGAAGAGACTAACCCAATTAAGTTAGACAAATGAAACCTTAGCCTAGATACCTAAGGAGATATTAGGAGTACACCATAAACCCTAGAATAACCATTCTTAAATGAGAAAGCTCAACCTATGGTGTTATACTCTAGATAATTGAGACAACCATAACCATGCCCATTCAAGAAACTATAAAAGAAAGTAAATATTTAATTGATCAAGACAACACCTGATCTTGGGAGTGAGAAACCCATTCAAGGAGAGATACCTTAGGAAGCCAACCCTTGATCATTATAAATTGAGTGATGATCATAAACCATAAGAACTTGAGGTAGAGATACTAAGAATAAGTTGATCATGCCTAATCCATGATCATGCTATTGAGATATGTGAGGATAAGTTAAACCCTACTAGAATGAGTAGATCTCATCCCCACATAAAATTCCAGGAAGATAACTAGTAAGCAACCCTAGGCTTATATCCTATCTTTAACTTGTGAACCACATGGTGATCATAAGTAGAACCCTGTCACATCTATATCCCAACTAGTCCCCAATTAAAGGACCTAAGAAACCTTAGAGTCAAACTCCATACTTAATATAGTGAGAAACCATCTATTCATATGACCAAAGTTAACTATAAAAAGAACTATAACCAATGTAGTTACTTTAATGATAAATTGAGGATAATAATTGAAGTTAATTGGTAGAAGATAAAACCAATTCTCAAATCCTTAGTAATTAGGGAAGCACATAAAATATGAAGCAAGTAACCATATTACCCTGGTTAGGGGAGATTAAACCCTAGCAAATGCAATATGATGTCATTCCAATTCCATAAACCAGAGTTATATCTCAACCCTAGTTTCTGTATCACTATGGTGATCATAATATAAAACCAGGCCATAATTAAGTTCCAAACCATGCATCATAAGGTGAATATAGTTAGAACTCTATAATTGCTCTCTAGTTAATCCTTATGCTTCAATTATTAAACATAAGAGTCACCTAATGCTAAATCCATAATTAAAACCTATGGTGGTGATCAACCACTTATCATTAAACCCAATATCAAACTATGATGATTGAAACACCTACTTTAGGTATTTCAAGGTGTCATTAAATTATAATACCAGTGCTAACCTTAAATAGGAGTATAGTAAGTCTTACAAGACCTTACTAAAGGAGTGTTCACATTGAATCATATGCCAGGAACCAAACTCTCAATTAAGAGAACAAATCCTAATCATCCCTTCTAAAACACTTGGAGTATAAATATTAACTCTAACCATTCCAAAAGGGAGTGGTGTTCCAAATGAAAAGGGAAATTAAAATGAGTACTTGAATTCTTGCCTAAATGAAAATTACAGCAAAAGCTCCCAAATATTTGTGTTTATTCAAAAACAATACAATAATACAATGATCCTTGAATTAGACCTCATGAAATACAAATTGATGAACATCTGCAAAACAGAAAAGAATTCAAAGCTGAATTAAAACCAGAGATTCAAAATTTGAAAGAAATATAAAACAGAAAATAAAAACAGAAAAGAGAAAAGGAAATAAAGAGAGGAGGAGGACTTACCAGAACAGGCCACCGGAGCCCGTGCGTAGCCCAACAACAATCCAACGACCAGGCCCATATGACAGCCCAATACCCCTTCGTCTTGTTTTCGCACGGTGGAGACCATCGTCTTCGTCCATCCCGCAAGCCGCTCGTGCCGACTCGACGCCGTCCGGCCACGCCAAGATCCTCGCCGCCGCTCCCCGGCGTCTATAAAGCTCAATGCGCCGCCGCCGGACAAACCCTAACCCTAGAATCCCCTCTCTCTCGCTCAATTTTCTCTCTAGGCCGAAACCTAGCTAGCCCGGCAATCTTCAACGCCGCCGGTAGGAACCTCCCCTGGCCAAGCCGTGGCCATCATCGTGACCGCCGTGCTCTTCTCGCCCAACCCACAAGGGGAATTGAACCGAAGCCTCCTGCAACGTCCTCACCAAGCTCGCCACTCCCGACGGCCGGAGGTGTCGATTCCGGCGACTCGGACCATCCCCGACCACGCCGTCACGCCCTGCGTCCTTCTGGTGAGCTGCTGAATCCCCGGACATGCCGCTTTGCTCTCTAGCCCGCCGTAGTGCCGCCGCACCGTGTTCATGTCCACGCCGCCGCTCGGCCTCGCCGGCAAGCAAGCTCCGGCGACCAATTCGGGGCGGCGCCGCCACCATCTGGTCTGCCTCGGCGTGCTGGTTCGAAAGAACCCGGTAGCCCATCCTAGCTCGCCCGGAAACGCCGTCGATCGCCGCCAAAACCACCGGCAGTGAGCTCCTCTGCCAACGTGGCGATTTTGACCCTGGTCAATGCCTGCGTGGTAGATGACCTGGTCACTGGCCCACCAGCCAGTGACTGTTTGGGTAGATAGCCGGGTGTGTTTAGCCTATTCATTTTAAATTTAAATTCCAGAAAATACTGCAACTTCAAATAATTATAGAAAAATCATATCAACTCAGAAAAATAAAAATAAGACATCAAAATTCTTATAGAAGTAAATTCTATCTAATAAAAATATAATATGAAATTTTTATTTTTAATAAAAATTTAATTGTTTAATACCTGTTAATTAAGCCTTTAATTTAATTCAAAATTTCAATTAAAATTCAATAATTAGGAAAACTATCTAAAACAAATAAAAACCAGTAAGGTAAATAAAGAAAATAGTAACACTAATTATCTTTATTTATAACTTATTAAATCCTTATTAAAAGGATTTAAACCCTAATTAATAATTACCTAAATTAGGAATTCATTAAAAATAATAAAATGTCAAATCCAATATTATTTTTATTTCAAAATTATTAATAACTTCAACTTTACAAATGAAGTTATTAATCGAAGAACTAATTGATAATTAGTAAACCCTAGTTCCACAAGGTAGAAAAACAGAAATTCATCATCTCATGTGTGAACTCAAAACCCTAATTCAACTAGAAACCCTAGCTCCACTATTTCATATGAACCCTAAATTATTCCCAAACATGAACCCTAAGTAACATGTGATCATGTTACTTCATTAGTAACCATAGATTCATAGTTAGCAACTAAATGCTTGTTCAAATCCACATAACATATGGGAACCCTATCACTACTAATTAGTATCCCATGTGTTCATCTTAATCAAACCTAGTTCCTATCACAAGGATCTCATCCTTAATTAACCTTAACTAGCATCACACCATTGTGATGAACTCCAATAGCAACCATGCTAATATTGACATCATATCCCATACACACTAAACCCTATTAGTGTGAGATAATTATTAACATCCTATTTAGGAAATCACCATTCCTTACTTAGTGAATCCAATGGCTAATACAAGACAACCTCAACCTTAATTGCAATACTTCTTATTATTTAAGAAGTATGTTCTTCAAAAGTTATTCTTTTGAAGAAAATAAGGAATCATCACCAACCCTGCTTATAAGGACCTATAAACCCTAGCCAGCTATCACTAGCAAGATAAACCAACCTTGACAACAACCTGTATAATGAATTGCTTAGGATACCTAGGATTATCTTAACCTTACAAGCCCTAGGTGTTGATGAATCCCACTTTGTTGGGATCTATCTAATATTTACTCCAGCAACTACATGAAACCATAGTCAACCATAGAAACCCAACCTAAATACCATACTTGTTCTTTATCGAAGAACATGTTCTTCAAAAGTTATTCTTTTGAAGTATATGATAATCAATCATTAACCATGCCATATAGTACTAAAACTGACCACTGTTCTTTACTTGATAACATTATGCCAACTATTATTCTTTGTGTGCTCAATGGATTACTATGCTTTATTATCTACCTGTTGATAATACCAAGTAATCACACCTGAATAAGAACCTTGTATGTGAATCACTCTAAAAGTGCAACACACCCTGAACCAATCATTACAACTCACTGATCCTAAATCATCGGGGTTAGGTCACGCTTAGAGCGATTGCATCTCATTCTTATGCATTATTGCATCCTTGCCAATCTTTTAAACATCGTCCTTACCGGACGATGATGCTATTTCAGAATTTGGAGTTATCACGTATCGAAGACCTTGCCTGCATAATCTTGCAGTCAAGAAAGGCAAGTTCATCACTTGCTCATGTCATTTGATTATTTTTATCAAATTACTTGCAAAGTATTATGGTTATCACTACTGCACAAAAATCAAAACCACTACTTTCATAACTATGAATATGACTATGTGGTGGGCAATGGAACCATGGATTGTGTTGATATGGTGGAGGTTCCATTGCACGGGCTTATATCCATCTAAGATTAAACAACAAATGTCGCCAGTGATTCTTGTGCCGTAATATCCGTGTTAACCATAAGATCCGGAGTGGGACGGAGTAGTCAAAAGTGTTTCCACCTCTCGTTCATCAACGGATGCGCTTTACCGTAGACACTTGTATCTGTCAGGGCAAGCGGTGGGCTGGGGAAGCCTTAAGTCCCCACGGCATAGTCCGTAGACACTTGTCGCTCGAAGTGCAAGCGGTGGGCTGGGGAAGCCTAAAGTCCCCACGGTATTGCGCTCTATGATGGGTTGCAGCTACCGGCGAAGGAGTTTGGTTAACGAGTCCCAAACTGTTGTCGTGGTCGGGGTCCATCCTTAAGTGGTATAAGAGGACCGACGAGGACCCAGGGTCGGGGTATGCAACAAAGGGTGGGTGTTCGAGGTAGCGGAGGAACATGATTGGCTAGACCTTATACCGGGCCTCACACCAAAGGAAGTGTGGACGGGAACAATTGCCCGGTTGGCACCAAGGTTAAGATCTCTTATGGGTAAAGCAACACACCTCTGCAGAGTGTAACGAATCGTGACCGACCACTCCCTGTTCCGGGATATGGAACTGCGAACGCGGCCGGAAAGGAGCTCCATGAAGTTCTAGTAAACCGGTGAAGGCTGACGGACATAGCTCTTCTGAATAAAAGCAACCTTTTGAAGAAATGGTTATGAAAACCTGCATTGGTATTAGACTTTCTGGTCTAATGCTGTAGCTAGTGCATTAAACACCTCTTTCCTATAATGAACTTGTTGAGTACGCTCGTACTCATCCCACTCTTAAATCCCCTGCTTAGATATGGAGGCATCAAAGGAGGATCTACAGTGCAACTCGAAGACCGAGGAGTCAATAATTACTTCACGAGACGGGACGCTGTCAGAGGAGTCAGATACCACAAGGAGAAAACCTAGTTTAGCCATAGAAGGGAACTAGCTTCCTAAACCTAGCTCCTATTTAGCTAGAGTCTATTCTTAGCCTCTGTAGTTAGTGAAATACTCTACAAATAGAGTTCGTGATAAGACTAGACTACGAGTCGTTCTTCTGGAGTTATTTGCAGATTTACCTCATTGTAAAGTAGGAGGCTGTGCTGATCTTATGTAACAGAGCCTGTATGTAATTCTATAGACATGCCTTGGACCCGCATATGTTTCTGTTGTACCACTCTGAGCGATATAATACTAGTGGAACGGTGTTTCATTGGTGTTATATCAGACTTGCATACTACACCATGCAGTGGTATGCCGGGTCACCACAATAATTTGCAAACAAAATATTGTGATATTCACAGTATCTCTACCAACAGTTATAATTCATAATTAAGTTTGTGGAATTGGTATGAGACAACCTTTAGGTTTGCAACGTTGAGGGGGAGTAAAATCCCTTGTTATAACTCGTTGATGATATCTTTTTCCCTTTATGAGTTTTCCCAAAGGTTTCTCATACAAGGTTTTTAACGAGACAATATAAATACAAGTGTGGACATATGACACATGGTTTCTCCTTAATTTTTCTCATCAGGTTTTAAAGGAGTTTTCGGTGGCATATTGTTATAATATTTCTCCTCAATTTTTTCCACATGGTTTTTTTAGGAGGAGTTTTGGATTGCAATATACAGACGACAAATTGATCAAGGGGGAGTGTTAGGAAATATAATATGTAATCAATTGTGTATGGGAGGGATGCATCTAGGAGGTGTCTGTTAGGGAAGAGGTGTCTCTCCAACACACCCCTTCAGCTAGCCTGTATATAAGCGGGTCTTACACACGGGCCACCCTAGCTGGCGCTCGACCGCGAACCATCGTCCAAGCGATCGATTTCCGACCAGGTTGATTTCCATTTCCGGCCTGTTCTCCCGCGCGGGCAGTTTCCGTTCCCGGCTCCTTCTAAGAACCTTTCCGGCCCAGGCCCCTTTCCTCGCGCTAGCAAAAACAAATATGCACCTCGCGAGATTCGAACCCGCAACCACATTCATGTCAAGCACGACAAGAACAGACCAACTCAGCTAGACCGATTTCGTGTCAAAGTAAGAGACGCACCTCTTTTCTCCTGTACAGTCTATATGATAAAATTATAAAAATGAAATTTCGTGCACTAAAAAAATACATACCAATTTCTCCTGTACAAGGATTTTTTCACTACGAGACAAAAGGACCGGGGATTAATGCATATCTTTACCAACTTTTTTAGCTTACAAGTTATCAACCCTATATCAACGGTAAACCCGAAAATTTACCGACCCTACCAACTTATTTATTTAAAATATTTTGTCGAATCATTTGGCTCACAAGTTATCAACCCGTTGCCTCGTTATCTATCAACTATAAATTTGTAAACTTAACGACCCTATCAACTAATTTCAATAAAATATTTTAGCGACCTTTTGAGTTCACAAGTTATCAACCATATGCCGTTATTTATCAGTGGTAATGCAAAAAAGTCATCTACCTAAAAAAAATAAAGTTCGGGTGCCACTAAATTTGTCAACTATATTATGGATATATTTTTAGCTCACAATTTATCAACCCCTCTACTCATTACTTATCAACGGTAAATGTGAAGAGTTATCGATCCAAAAAGCTAATTTTATTTACAATACTTTTGGAAACATTTTTAGCTCACAATTTATCAACCCCTCTATTCGTTATTTATCAATGGTAAATGTGAAGCGCTATCAACCCGAAAGTTAATTTCATTTAGTATATTTTAGAAACATTTTATCTCACAAATTATCGACCCCTTCGCCTGTTATTTATCAATGGCAAATGTGAATAGTTATCGACCCGAAAAGCTAATTTTATTTACAATACTTTTGGAAACAGTTTTAGATCACAATTTATCAACCCCTCTGCTAGTTTTTTTTATCAACGCAAAATATGAAAAGTTATCGACCCGAAACGCAAAAAAAAACTAGAAAATTTTGAGAATATTTTTAGCTCTCAAATTTATCAACCCCTCTGCCCGTTATTTATGAACGGTAAATGTGAAAAGTTATCAACCCGAAAAGTTAATTTTATTTATAATATTTTAGGAATATTTTTAACTCTCAAAAATTTATTAGGCCCTCTGCCCATTATTTATTAACGTTAAATATGAAAAGTTATCGACCCAAAAACATAATTCTTTTAGAATATTTTGTGAACATTTTTAGCTCACAAGTTATCAATCCCCTGTCTGTTGGTAAATATGAAAAGTTACAGACCTCAAAAGCTAATTTCAATAAGTACATCATAAGGTATTTATTGTGAGACAAAAAAGTGCCAAATATTTGAGTTGAAAGTGATATTTATTTGAGTAGCAAGTGGTAGTTCATTAGAGTTGCAAGTGAATTTTTCCACCCACTATTTTTTCCCCCGGAAAAAACATTGTCCCGAAAAAGGGAATAAAAAAGGTTCGTTCAAACAATATAAATTTGATACAAAAGTAACAAAAAAAAGTACAAACAAAATTGCGAAAAGGGAATTGGTAAAAGGGAATTGGACACAAAAATTTGTAACTACACCTATTGTAAGTATAGAAACTTTCATTCATATAGCACCAACGTAGGATGAAAAAGATGGTTAGCATGTTTGTGAAATGTATACATTATATAAATATAAATGGTAAGGTTGTGAGTTCAAATTCCTCTATTGCCAAAATAGTTTTTAGCCTAAAAATGGCAGCGCTGAAAAAAAGGCTCGGGATTAGCGTTTTCGAAATTAATGCTTTCTAAAAAATGCATGGACTTAATTACTGCAGCACCGGAAAGAGAAGATCCACGCACAGAAATGGGAAGACGTAAAAAAAAAAGATCCACGCGGGATTTGTGCTCGCCCGGAAAAAAAATCCGTGCGGGATTTCTGGTCCCCAATTAATACTCCGAAAACGCGTGGAATTAAAGGCTCGTATTACTTACCGCTAAGCGACAAAATAAAAAGAGATGGCGCGGAAGAAACGATCGCTGGCGCGGTCGAACGCTGTAAAGGGAATCTGCTTACACAGTGCAATGAAACAAGAGAATCATTTGCCTCATTTCTTTTTGTCTCTTCTCTCTGTAGTCTAACAGTGCCGTGCCGGGCTGATCCGTCGGCCAGGTTTGATCCGTGGGTAGAAGAAAAAAAGGGTAACGGGCTGTGTAGTGTGTACGGACTGCTTGCGACTTTCAGGGCCTTTGCTGTCGAAGAAAACTTTGAGGGCCTCGTTGTGTGTACTTCCATACGTGTAGCGCGTAGACTCTATGAGCGTGTACGATTCTGCATCGTGGTCGTAGGAAATTTTGGGTCGTCTCGTGGAGAATCTGCGATACGCGGACGTGTTAAATTAAATTAAACCTCGTCTAGAACTAGAAGTAGGTTGACCCACCACGGCAAAGCTGGACGAGAAGCAGGCACGTGGCAGTTGGAACGCCTCGCTGGCCGAGCCTCCCTCGCGTGGAAGCAGCGAGCCCATGACTCAGCCAAGCTCTTCCCATCCTCCGTGACCTTGAGACTTGAGAGCAACCAAGACCGAACTAGCAGCCACACGCCTGCCGCCGCGACTTCGCGGCCCCACCCATGCTGGGCCCCGCGTCCCAGCCCTCGCTGCTATTCGCAAAATCGCTGCGGTGTGCCGACCAAAGGCTGGAAACTTCCAACCCCCAGGTGGAGGTGCCTCCATTACTCCACCAACCCTACACTATTTTCCTTCGAATAATTTTTTGTTGCGCCGCACTGCCGGTCTCCCTCCTCCGCCCTCTACTCCCCCCCCCCCCCCGTGCGCATATTCGCCCGCATCGCCATAAAATCCCGCCGCACGGCGAGAGGGAACTGCAAGCAGCCCAGCCGACCAACAGCGCCGGAGCCTAGTCCTGCCCTCGCCCCAGCCTCATCTCCCGTGGCTGCTGCGGACCCCTGCGCCTTCTCTCCTCTCTCTACCGTGCGTGTATCGGCCGATGGCGGCGGCGACGGCGGCGGACACCACGGATGCGTCCACGGCCGGGCTCGCGCTCGCCGAGGCGAACATCAACTGGGAGAGGTACCCATCCTCGCTTCCAACTTCATTTTTTTTCCTGTATCCATTGCCATGAGGATGTTCGTGTCCTTTCTTACACTATTAGTATGAAACAGAGTGATACTCCGGTTTACCCATTCAGCGCCTTGCCCTTGCGTTTGGCCGTCACTAAATCGGCCTGATGCGGTGCCTGATGTAGGTTTACTCAGGGAAATGGGGATTCCTGGTGGCGGGATTGGTTAAAGGGAAGCCGATTCACGAGCGCATTAGCCATTAATTAGGTTGTTTCCTACATTTTCATGTTCAACTTTTCGGTACCGGAGCAGTCATGAGGATCACGTGCTTACCGCTGCCAGGAACACAAATTTGTACCTTTCTTCAGCACCCTCAAACTTATGTTCTAGGGAACGTCAACTCGCCTACGTCTTCCACCGGCTTCCTTCCTTCCTTTTGTGGACTTCTCTCAACACAAACTAGTGTGTTGAACAAATAGGAATCGACTTCTTTCTACAACATCTAGTGTAAATTTTCAGAGTCCACAAAAGTGAATGGCGGGTACCCAACAAAATAACTCTTTAAACTTTTATCTGTTATAATATGCATGGGTTGTCTTTTCTCTCTACTACCAGAATGATTCTCTAACTTGGCTGTTCCATACATTTTTCATTTTTTGGTGCTGGGTTATGGGGCAGTCATGAGGATCATGTGCTTAGGGCTGTCAGTTTGGAAAGGAACAGAAATTTGTACCCCTACCTTTCAACAGGCTGCAACTTCTTTTGTAGAGAACGCCAACTCGGCTAAACCTTCCTTTGTTCTACTTCTCTAAACACAAAGCAGTGTGTTGAACAAACAGGAATCTACTTCTTGTCACCATCTAATTTAACTTCAGAGTCCATCGAATTTGGAATGGGTACACACGATAACTGTGTAAACAGCCCCAACTTTTGCCTGCATCTTCGTGTTTCCACGGGACTAAATCGGCTCTTCGTGTTTCCTTATTAGTTATGCCCAGGTTACGGTTTCTATTCAAGGCCTTGCCTTTGGCCGGGACTAAATCGGCTCGATGCGGTGCCTCATTGAGGTATAGTCTGGGAAATGGGGATTCGTGGTGGTGGGATTGGTTACAAGGAAGTCGATTCAAGAGCGCGTTAGCCATTAATTAGGTTGTTTAGTACATTTACATTTTTAACTTTTAGGTGCTGGGTTGTGGGAGCAGTCATGAGGAGGGTCACGTGCTTAGCACTGTCAGTTTGGACGGGAACAGAAATTTGTTCCTTTCAGCAGGCCGAAACTTCTGTTATAAGGAACCCCAACTTGGCCACGTCTTCCACTGGCTTCCTTATGTGTACTCCTCTGAACAGAAAGTAGTGTGTTGAACAAATAGAAATGGACTTCTTGTCAACATCTAATGTAACTTCAGAGTCCATCAATGATTCCCAAGAATTCTGTAAACGAGCCAAACTTGTTCCTGTTAATATGCGCGTTTTTTCTTCTCTCACTCTCTATAGTACGATTGCTACCACAATGATTCCCAAGAACTCGTTCCGAAGCACTCACCAAGTAGATTTTATCGCTTTGGCTAGCTATACAGTTTTCTTCATATGCAATTATCCCTTGCTGGATCATGTACAATACCAACTTGTGAGTACATATGCTTACCGTTATAACAATTGATTTCTGTACTGAAGGTTGGACAAGACGAAGTTTCATGTCATCGGAGCAGTCCTGTTCACAGCGCAGCAAGGTGTTCTGCACCCAACAGCTGTTGTGAAGACTAGGATGCAGGTTGCCCAAGGAGGGCTTTCGCAGATGTCTGGTTTTGCCGTTTTTAGAAAGATATTGAGGAGTGATGGCGTTCCTGGTGTTTTCAGAGGTTTTGGCACCACTGCAGTTGGAGCTCTACCTGGACGAGTCTTGGCTCTGACTTCGCTAGAGATGTCCAAGGAAATGGCATTTAAATATTCTGAGCATTTTGATATGTCCGAGGCATCAAGGATTGCTGTTGCTAATGGTGTAGCAGGCCTGGTGTCAAGTATATTTTCGAGTGCATATTTTGTACCTCTCGATGTGGTGAGCATCCTTTCTACTCTTCTTTCCCATCCCTCTAAGCCTCTATCCTTGCACAGCCGATTTTTCTAGGCTTAATGGCATAACTAATATTGGAGGAAAAAGACTGAAAATTTATCGCAAATGTATCCATTTTGAAATTTGATGTATATGGTGCTACCTTTTCCAATATTTGAGGTTTTAAAAGTTATGGACCATTTTTTCTGTATGTCCTGGTAACCTTTATTCACCTGTGTACGTTTTCAATTCCCCTGTAGCTCTTGCGTTTTTTTCTGTATCTGAAACTGACGGGGTTATGGTTTGGTGGAATAAATTACCATTTAAATTAAGCACATCATATTTTATTCCTCTTAACAAGTAGCATTTTTTTTTGCTGTCTAGTTTACATGTTACTGTTTTGTATGTGCTTGTAGATTTGCCAGAGGCTCATGGTTCAAGGATTGCCAGGGATGCAAACATATAGAGGTCCATTTGATGTGATAAATAAGGTTGCCAGGACCGAAGGTATCCGGGGACTTTACCGAGGTTTTGGAATTACCATGTTAACTCAATCACCAGCTTCCGCCCTTTGGTGGAGTTCATACGGTGGTGCTCAACATGCTATCTGGAGGTGTGCTATCTAATATTTCCCTTTTCCTTTGTGTTCAATGTTTGTAGTGTCATATCTTGTTGATATTCTTGCAATCCCTATTTAGGAGCTTGGGTTATGGAAATGACACGCAAAAGAAACCATCTCAAACAAAACTTGTTGTTGTGCAAGCAACAGCTGGAACATTTGCTGGAGCTTGCTCATCGATTATCACTACACCAATAGATACCATCAAGACACGGCTTCAGGTAAAATTATTTTTTTCATCTCAATATGGATTGTTTTCTATGTTGGTAGATTCATCTTTCTCAAATATATAGCCAGTATGCTTGCCTTGCTTTTTTTTTTGGCATTGCAAGCTTCATGTTAGAAAGGCCCATGAATGCTGAGCAGGGCCGTCTTCAGGAATTTGGGGCCCCAGTGCAAAATGCAAACTAGGGCCCTAATTTCAAATTTTTATTGAATATCTTATTTGAGTAAAGCATGTTTTCAATTTATTATTAATATTAATGCTAAAATCGTAAGAAAAAGAAATGAACTAACCTTATATTCTACATGAAATCTTTTACGAGCACCGAATAAGCCGACAAGTACTTTGAATCAGTTGAGTATTCTAGTTTTACAAGAATAGATAATAGGATCAAACCTTGCTCGCCTAGTCGCCTGATCTGTCGTCACAGGGTAGATTGATTTGGTGGTTAGAAGAAACGGACTGAAACGGCGTTGGCAAAACCAAATCGGGGTAGTCTCCTGTCGATTCATCAAATGGAGCATCCTGGTAGGCTGCAGGCAGGGGCGCAGGGCGACCGGCTCTTGGCTGATGGCATCTGGATATTTTTTTTCCGATCTTGTTCTACCGTTCTGGAAGACGTGGGCTAGAGCGATTCATTTTCTTCTTTGGTTTTCAGAATAGATCGATCGCGAAACCTACAATGCGGGTGAGGCTCGTGATTCGAGAGGACTGTTTGTCGTTTCAGAACTGGACTTTTAGGTGGGCTGCTGTTGGACCATCAGGGAAATTATGGTCTGGAAAATTTTGTTGGAACACTGATAGAGTGCAGGCCTGGGCTGGGATTTGGGGGCCCCAAAATTTCAGGGGCCCAGTTCGGTCGCACGGCCCGCACTGCCCCATAGACGGGCCTGATGCTGAGTCTTGATTGTTGTCGTAGTTTTAACCTGGGAAATGAACTCAGCATTACCGCAGTATCCTCTTGGTGTGACCTTTTTATACCTTGTCAGAAAAGTCAGTTTTGTTAGCAGTCCCTTATTGGTAGGTGCAATTACATAGGGGAGGAAAAAATTGTGAGCTCTCTCTTAAGAGGAGCTCTAAAACTAAGTGTACATGGGAGAAGGTGGTTGCACCAGTGGTAATAGGCTGACCCTCCAAATAAGCAACCAACTGTGTCATATGCCCTTTCAACCGTAGGATCGACCACATCTCCTGCAGCTTTCCTTTGCTTATTTCACCACTCTCGAGAAACACAACACCATGGTTTTCCTTTTGCCTCCTCGCTCCTCACGGCCTCCACCTCCTCTATTGGTATTGATATCCTTTGCGCTGCCTCCTCCGCTAGAATGTAACACTTGCTTTCCGCTCTTCTCTCCTTTTTCCTTCAACTACCCTGACCCACCAAAGTTGTTCTTTCTTCCTTCCTCGGGGTATTGAGCGCCACATTTTTGGTCAGGGTTATTAGAGTCTCTTCAAACTTGATAAAGATCCTGCAATCTCAGGATCTCTTGCTAGTGGCGAATTGCCAAACGTTTTTGGTCAGCGGTTGTTAGTCTCTTCAAACTTTATAAAGATCCTGCAATCTCACGATCTCTTGGTAGTGGTGAATTGCCAAATGAGCGATCCTGCCTTTCTGAGTAATGTGATGGCTTATTGTTTGTTTGGATTTCCACTTGGTGATTTTAGTAGCTTCTGCTATTGTTGTGTGGCTGTGTTTGCACTTTCTGTATAGTCCACACAGCTGGACCATGGTTGATACATGTTCTTAGAGCAAGTACAATAAGGTACAATCAGCTGGCTATAAGAGATAAAATATTATAAGTTTGCTTAGTTGGAGGAGAGAGAAGAGAAGTGGGCTCTTATCTAATAGCCAGCTCTAGCACGTGCTCCTAGACACTATGTGAGACTAAAAGGTGGGTCATGTATTATAAAAGTACTACACTTTTATAGCTTACTATTGTACATGCTAGCTATAAATTGACTATAGATGATGTGGCAAATTGTTATAGCTGGCTGCCGGCTACACTATTGTTCTTGCTCTTATGTGGGTTCCAGCTGCAAAACTGGGCAAGGCTAGCTAATGGGTGACCGTGCCCCTAGTCAAATCCGGCCATGGGTGACCATGGCAGGGCTGAGATTGGATCATGACAAGGGATAGCTGACGGTGAGCGGCACACAAGGATTGATCGTGGCCACGAGCACCCGTCACTGATCCTTACTGCATACATTGTTTGCAGTTACAAAGTCCACATAGGCCTGACCCCTGGAACCATAAGTTTGTGGTATTGCCCAGTTGAGAATGTTTTGGCTGAACTCTGATCATAAATATTGTCAATCTTGGGCTATGTGTTATGGACTTTGATCCACGATTAGTAGCTTCAGTGACTGGGCTCATCCTTGACGTGGAACAGAAGCTCCAAGGCATATTAAAACTGTTTATTGATTCTTGTCTAAAATGGTTACACTCCTTAATGGACAAGCATGTCGGAGCCTTGGACATGCTGGCCGGCCTCAGGGCCCTGGCCCCATGACCCTAACAATATTGTGCACATGGAGAAGGCGCAAACTACCCTGCCCCACCTACTCACCTAGTTACGGGCATCGGATAACATAGTTACGTTGCTGCTCCTTCCTGCCCTTCGGTACGATTGATTTGCATCACTTACTGTACAGGTGGTAACTATTAGCTCAAAATGAATTGAGTTTCCTTCATAGTAGGTTTCTTGCAAGCTCATTTGTTTAGCTCTAACATGAGTGAGAAGTCGGCTCATCGTGTTCCCATGCGCAGGCCACTGATACCTAGGTTTCGCCGCAGAGCATATCTAGTGATCCCACACTTCATGTGATACCATAATACCAGCCTTTAAAATTCAAATTTGCAAGTTTTAATTTTTTTAAATATGTGAATGTTCACAGAATGTGTGTCACCATCCCTAGAATTTGGAGAACAAAATTCAACGTGCAGAGAAATAAAAAGACAAATCCAACATGAATAGTGCCAGAAAAGACAAAAACACAAAATGGCACTGTTCACATAGCAATTTGGATTTTTTTGTTTCTCTGTGTGTATTCCAAATTTGACTGAAAATTCTAGGGAATGTAAACACACAACTTGTGAACACCCAGAATTTTGTTTCAAATTTTTTTGGCATATATAAATTTGAATTATAAAGACTGTATCATGGTATCACATAAAGTGTGGGATCACTAGATAATTTTTCGTTTTGCTGTCATATTTATATGTATTGAAAGATATTTTGGAACCGAATAGTTGCTGATGTCAGCACTATTCAGATGAATTTGTCATATCACATATACAGCTTGCCTTGGAACCACGTCTTGGAAGTTGTGTATTCCTTATGATATGAACTGCTTGAGATGTCTTTGCAATGTTGCCAGTCGTCACATGTGGTTGCAGTCACACTATATTTTTCAGAGTTCCCTTGCTGACGCTTGCCAGGTGCTAACAGCGTAACATGTGTTTTCTCAGGTTATGGACAACTACGGGAGTGGAAGGCCATCTGTCGTGAAAACTACCAGGCTGCTGCTACGAGAAGATGGCTGGAGAGGTTTATATAGAGGGTTTGGACCGAGGTTTCTTAACATGTCCCTTTGGGGTACATCAATGATTGTCACATACGAGCTAATAAGTAAGCCTAGTTCTGGAAATCATCATCCATGCCCTCTTTAGTCTACCTGGTTGATTAACTCTTTTTTCCTGTGACAACTGCAGAGAGGCTTTCTGTGAAGCCTGAACAATGAGCTTTTGGGTTCTGCTCCACCCAGTTGGTCATCGTTTCCGTGTTGGCCATCTAGTGAGCACATTTTTTGGTACAGGGATTTGCAATTGGAACAGCGATTGGAAATTCTGATGCAGGAATCCCTTATGAAGCTTTAACATGTTCCCATATGAAGCAATCTTGTAAATACTTACTCTAGCTATGTAAGAGTTGAAGGTGCTCGTTTACGGATGAAATAGCCATGAATGGGGTTGAAATAGCCAGAGGCTTCGTCTGGGTACTGGAGCACGTAGTCGTTGTATGAGTTGGAAATTTTGTATCTTACTCCCTCTGTTCCATTCTATAGTGCCTATTGTTTTTTGGCACGGAAATTAGCGCAAGAGTATATCCTAGGTAGTAAACTCAAGATTGTGTTTTATTGTACTTTTGTAGCTCACATCTTGGGATGAGACGGCATAGCCAAATCAATTGAGCAGATGTATTATCATACTATTAGTTATAAGTTTGTCGCCTTAAATTTTCAATAAGCATACATAGTTTGCTGATGTATCTCTACCTGTGGATGTATTGCCTCTTCAATTTCATGCCCGCTTGTTTCAGTTATCAGCAGGAAGCATTTTGCAAGCATAGCTGTAAGCTTTCGAACTGTTGTGATGGTGCTGCCTAATACATAGTGAGTCAAGGAACAGTGTTGTCTGCTTACATATCTTCTTCTATCTCTGGAGTGTAGAATACAGAGGCTACCTCAAATGGTTGTTTGAATGAACTAGCGAGATGAAACATAAAACTGTTATGAAACAGGTGTTCCCATGTGATGCTCAGCGACAGAGCAAGTGTCGAGCTGATCTTGCACAATGGGGCGCTCCTGAGGTGCTCTAAGCTCTCGAACTCTTGTGATGGTGCTGCCTAATACATAGTGAGTCAGGGAATAGTGTTGTCTGCTTACCTATCTTCTTCTATCTCTGGAGTGTAGAATACAGAGGCTACCTCAAATCAAATGGTTGTTTGAATGAACTAGCGAGATGAAACATAAAACTGTTATGAAACAGGTGTTCCCATGTGATGCTCAGCGAGAGAGCAAGTGTCGAGCTGATCTTGCAGGGACTCAGGCCTGCCTTCTTGCAAGCAGTTAACTGGCGGCACCGTGAGCGTGGCCACCGCCCCGTACGCGTTCCAGCAGTACGGGCGAGCCAGCGTCGCCTCGCTGCTGCTGCCGCCGGCGGCTGGCCGCAGCTCCACGTCGGTCATGGTGATGTCCGTGCAGGCGACAGTGTCGCTGCACGCGAAGCGGATGGGCCCGCCACCGCCGTGCGGCTGCTGTTTGTAGGTGCCGCGGATGTCCTGGTACGTGATGCCGGCGACGCGCACGGCGGAGGTCTGGTTGGCGCAGCCGTTTCCGAGGCAGTAGTACTGGTCGATGACGATGCAGGTCCTGACGTTCTCCATCCGGACGCCGGCGAACTCGACCGCCGACACCGAGCCGGCGCCGCCCTGCCACGTCTTGATGCGGAGGCCGTTGTCGGAGTCGACGATCCGTGTGTTTCTGACCGTCACGTTGGAGACGCACGCCCGCGTGTTGCGCACGCCCAGGCTCCCGATGCTGCACGCACGGACACGAACCCAGCTATCAGCGTCAACAGCAACGATCGAGAAGTGCGACAAAAGCTATGGCTGCTTTACCTGATGCCATGCCCGTGAGCGCATGTCACGTTCTCTATGTGGACGGCGGAGCAGCCGGCTCCAATGGAGATGCAGTCGTCGCCTGCAGCGACTCAAATCACAATCACGGGTCAGGGCTCGGGACGAGTACTGTACTAGTAGTAAATAATGTTCGTACGGACACAGCGTACGCACCGTTGTTTATCCTGGAGTTGTGTATCTGGACGGACTTGGTGTTCTCGACGTGGATGCCGTCGGTGTTGGGGCTGAACGCCGGCGAGCTGATGAAGAGACCGTCCACGCGCACCTGGTCGCAGTTGTCGAACTTGAGGTGGAACTGCGGGCTGTTCTCGATCCTTAGACCCTGGACACTCACGTTGTTGCTGACGAAGAACCGTATGAGCTGCGAACGGGACACAGATAAGTGCAGGAAATCTAGCCATTTTGTTTACTCCAGGCAAAGATATGCATGACAGGGTGCAAAGGTGAAGGAGATTAATGTATCGATGATTGCTGTGAGATAAAACAGAGTGTAATCCAAGTGATTCAGTGATTGGTTGGTGCACTTACTGCAGGGCTGTCACATGGTCCGGGTAGGGTTGATCCGTTCGGGCCCTGAACATGCATAGCAATGTTACAACTTGCTGCTTGCTAGAAGCACAAATCAATTTATGAATAGATTGATTCAACTAACTAATTAAGACACAGTTTACTATGCAGCAGAACAAACCTATCAACTCTCAAGCCTAAACCTTCTAAAAAAAAACTCTCAAGCGTAAACATATTTTCATAAAAGTAAATTTTCCTATGAAAATGTATACAAAAGTAGACCATAGGAAAATTTCTTATGGTTTCAAATCCTACGAACCTAACAGCCTCTATAGGAAAAATTCCCAAGGACTGAAATCCTCCAAAATTCTGGAATTCCTTTGAACTAAACGAGCCCTACGGTCAAATAAGATTTTCTAGCAAGAGGTGAGGCTTGTTGGAAAAAATCCTATATCTATGACAACTAAGACATACACTCAACCCCTATAGTAATTTCCTGCTTTTCTCTGACATGCAGCAAAACAATTCCTATTACTGCTTCTTGCATTTATTCTGTATGATTAGAAATGACATGACATTCTACTCCTGTGTTTTCCCTATTCTCGCGTTTTTCAAACCCTAGGCACGAAGGAGGCCCTTATGCTAGTCTTATTTATGACATACTCACACCTAGTTGGAGAAGGTTCGTCATGTATCTACTTACTCAACATAAGTGGTGCTAATCTTCAAATCATGACATCTGGAGGCTACCATTTACGGACTAAAACTTCTGTTGCAGGGTTTGTCCCTTATGTGTGGGTGCACGGCTTGGTTGTACACACCATCTAAGCATAGATAAAAGTCAACTATTTATAGTTACATCTGTTATCTACATCGCTACTCTATCTGTTTCTCAATACATTGTAAACAAGTTCTAATCATAGAGGGTGGTGGTTTGCCTCCTGGGTGCATTTGCACACGGATATACACTAAAATCACAAAAAATGTTTCAGTTTTATAACATAGATGTATCATACGTGTCTGTGAAGTGTTGTGAAGAAAAGGCATACATAGTATATGATGTATTCTACGCAAAATAAACAAAAAAGGATGTCTCTAAAAAGAAATTATACAAGCACTATATTTTTTAGAGATTTTTTTTAACACGGCCCCAAGCTTGTCTTTACAAAGTTTGATCAAGTATGTGGAAATAAATATCACCAATTGCAATACAAATTTCATTCTATGTGAAAATATATTTTATGATGGGTCTAAAATATCGATTTGATTTGATATCGATATTTTTTGCTGCATACTTAATTATTTAAAGTTTAAAAAGTTCGACTTTTATTAGTACAAGTTATATGTATGCAATGTATTGTGCAACAGAGGAAGTACAGTGTGAAGAATTGATCAATAAAAATAAATATTCTATGTTCTCTTTTCAAAAATGAAGTTTTACGTACCCTATGAGGTTTGCACGGAAGATTCCACCACTCCTCCCCGTTGCCCTCAATGGTTCCTCCTCCCGTGAGCGTCATGCCATCGGTCTTATAGAAGGTTATCCATTGGCGCCGGCTATCCGCCTCCGGCCAGCTCGCTGGCCCGTCCGGTGGCATCAGCACGCCGTCAATCTAGAAGAGGCAACGCACGAATTCCCATTGACAACGTCGACGACGCCAAATTAATCAGATTCAAAACGGGTTCACGGGAGCACCGTCCATATGCAGGAAGCAGGAAGATGTGTGCGGCTTACTTGGAAGGTGAGCCCGGGCTTGCACGGCCCCGTGAACACGGTGGAGGTGACCGTGAACACGCCGTCCGACGGCACGAGCAGCGTGGCGGACTCGGCAGAGCACGCCTCCTTCCACGCCGCACGGAAGGCGCGGGTGTCGTCGGCGGACGAGCCGTTGCCTGACGCGCCGAACGCCCTCACGTCGAATACGTTCCTGCAGGAAGCTGGCGCTGACGGCGGGAGCGCTGAGGGAGGCTTTGCCTCTCTCATGGCTGGAGGTACTGCCGGTGGCTTTGGCAATGGCAGTGGCGGCGGCTGCACTGGCGATAGTGTTGGAGGCTTGGTAGGAGCAAACGGTGGTGTTGGCAACTTAATGGTGGGTGGCTGCGCCGGCGGCGATAGTGTTGGAGGCTTGGTAGGAGCAAACGGTGGTGTTGGTGACTTAATGGCGGGTGGCTGCGCCGGCGGCGATAGTGCTGGATGCTGGTACGGAGCAAATGGTGGGGGCTTTGCTGCCGCGGGAGGGATCGCATGGTGTGGTGCCGTTGGTGACTGTACTGGATAGTGTATCGGCGGCTTTGCAGAGGGGCGTGGCGGTGACTGCGCCGGCGAGAATGCTGGTGGATTGGCAGCAGAAAATGCCAGGCCATTTGAGGCCGCTGGAGGAATCGCGTTGTGTTGTGGCGTCGATTTGGCAGGAGACTGCGCCGGCGATGGTATCGGTGGCTTGGCCGGGGGAATGCGCGCTGGATTGACGTGTGGAAGCGTGGGTTGCTCGGCCGGCGGGAGCGCCGGCGGCTTAGTGAGATAAATCGACGGTGGCTTGGCATGAGAATGTGACGGTGGCTTGGCTAGAGTGGGCGACCTTGGCGCGCCCACAGGTGAGAAGGCCGGTGGTTTGGAAGGAGGGTGTGACAGCGAGCACGGCCTGGTGTTTCGAGAGCGCGGCGGAGGGGCGTCGCGGAACCCCGGAGAAAGATCCGGTGGTTTCACCGGAGAATCGCCATCGACGACGTAGGGAGGAAGCGCCGATGGGGGCTGAGAGATGTGGCTGTGGTGTCCGTGGTGGTGTCTCCGGTGCTTCCGGTGGTAGCGCAGCAGTGTCCTTGCGTTAGCAATGGGGAGGAAGGACAACACGAGGAACACCATCGATATGGCCACCGCGCGGCGCCACGGTGGAAGTGAATGCCGGTAGACCGCGCTTGCCGGTGGCCGCATCGCCCACCCCACCCCTGGCTATCAGTGGCGAGCCGGATGCTGGGAGTCTCACTGGAGCCTGGTAAGACGGCTGGAAGAGTTAACAAGGAAAAAGGAGGCGCTGCATACACGATTACACGTAGGAGTACATCATGTGGTCGCGAGCTAGCTTTAGTCTGTGGTATATATACACATATATTCTTGTTGTGGAGTGATTTCAAGTTGCTAAGATTTTCTTTTGAGAAGAGTAGAGGCAGATTTAATAATCATTGGCATTTTCTATTTAATGCGGTTATTGCCAGTTTGGATTTGAGAGAGCTTTCAATGACATAGAGGTAGTTTACTTGGGCAAACAATCTTTCGAAACCTATTTACGAAAAGTTAGATCACGTACTGGCGGATACCAATTGGGAATCAAAATACCCTATGATGTCGGTACAGGCTCTAGAACGTATAGTAAGATTGTCGAATCATGCTCCCATTCTTTACACTACTGGACTACCTAGACCGCCGTCTATTCCTCAATTCAAGTTTGAAAAAGGTTGAATGGTTACAACGGGAAGGTTTTCAGACTATGGTCAAGAAGGTTTGGGAAAGACCAGTTACTTGTAACTCTCCAATACAGAGGTGGAAATAACAAAATGCATGTTTTACGCAAACACCTGTTTGAATAGGCTCGTCATACAATTGGGTTAATTAAGAAAGAGAAGCATCGGCTTGCGTCTATTATAGATGAGCTTGAAGCTTTTGCGGAATTTAGACCCCCTAACCGCACGATAAATCGAGCTTAAAAGCCAATCGAATGCAGATATAGCTAAGCTTCTGGCAGATGAGTAGCTTAAATGGTACCTACGTTCTAAATCCTAGTTTATTCTTGAAGGGGTTTTGAATAAAGATACTTTCATAGTATTTCCAATGGCAGACACAGGAAGAAATTTATTTGGTCTCTGGTTTAGGATGAGGGCACAATTAAAAGCTATAATAAACTGAAATCGTATATTGCTAGTTATTACAAATTACTGGTCGGCGATCCAGAAGAAGGGAATTTCTCTATGGATGAGTCTAGAATAGATGACCCCCCAATGTTTTTATTGAGGAAAATGGCTTACTTATCGCACCTTATTTCGAGGACGAAGTAAGAAAAGCTATTTTTCAAATGGAACACAATAAAGTCCTTGGTCATGATGGCTTCCCGGCTGAATTTTATCAGTACTTTTGGGAAGTAATCAAGTTTGACATGCTAAAATTGTTCGGTTTGCTCCATTCTGGACAACTAGAACTGTTTCGCATGAATTTTGGTGAGATAATTTTATTGCCTAAGGTTTTGGAAGTAGAACGAATACAACGGTATCGACCTATCTGCCTTCTTAATGTTAGCTTTAAAATTTTCACTAAAGTCGCCACGATAAGGCTGAACTCGGTGGCTGACCATGTAGCGCGGTCTTCTTAGACTGCTTTTATGCAAAGACGTAACATCCAAGGTGGGGTGGTTATCCTTCATGAAATAGTCCATAGACTACATCGTAAAAAGTTGAATGGAGTCATTTTAAAATTTGACTTTGAGAAGGCTTACGATAAAGTTAAATAGTCTTTCCTCCAACAAACTCTCAGAATAAAAGGTTTTTCTAATGAGTGGCGCTCTTTAATTCATACATTTGTCTCGGGAGGAAGTGTAGCTATTAAATTCAATGATGATGTTGGCAAATACTTTTAGACGAAAACAGGGCTTAAGCAAGGCGATCCATTATCACCAATGATATTTAATATAGTGGTTGATATGCTTGCTGTCATGATTGAACGCGCTAAATCTGATGGCCAAATTGAAGGTGTGATTCCACATCTTGTAGATGGTGGATTATCCATTTTACAATATGCTGACGACACAATTCTTTTTATGGAACATGTCATTAAAAAATCAATGAACATGAAGTTAATTCTTTCAACGTTTGAGCAATTATCGGGTTTGAAAATAAATTTCCATAAGAGTGAGTTGAATTTTTTGGCGAGGCTCTAAACTAGGTCGAACTGTATGCTGAATTATTTGACTACAGGCAAGGCCAGTTTCCGATCAGGTATCTGAGTATTCTGAGTCATTATCGAAGACTTACAAACGTTAAATGGATGGTTGAGGAAAGAATACAAATTAGGTTAAGTAGTTGTAAAGGCAAACAATTATTCTTGGGAGGAAGATTAGTTCTTATCGACTTAGTACGAAGTAATATGGTATTATATATGATATATTTCTTCCAACTTCCTAAGGGAGTCTTAAAAAGATTTGATTATTCTTGATTAATATTCTTTTTCCAAGGAGATAGTGAGAAGAAGAAGAAGTATCTACCGACAAAATGGAATGTGGTTTGTCGTCCGAAAGATCAAGGAGGTCTTGGAATCCAAGACCTTGAGATAAAAAACAGGGCCCTACTTGGAAAATGGTTGTTCAAGCTATTAACTAAGGACATAATCTGGCAAATCCTCCTCCGGAGAAAGTATATTGGCCAAAATGCATTGTCTTAGGTTTTTTGGAAACCCGGCGACTCTCACTTTTGGGCTGGTCTTATGGCGACGAAGAAAGTTCTACTTCCCATATGGTTATTTTTCCATTAGGCATGGATCAGAGATTAGATTCTGGAAGGATAAATGGCCAGGAAATACGCCGCTCCGAGAAAAATATCCAACATTATATTATATACTTCGACACAAGAGTGATACGCTCGCTAAGGTGTTGGAATCTTCCCCACCGAATGTGTCGTTGAGACGAAGTTTCCTTGGACCTAGACAAGCATTGTGGAATGACTTGTTACAGCGTCCGAACTCTGTCTATCTGATGCAGTGTTCCAATGTATTTAGTTGAAATCTTACTTAGAACGGATCCTTCTTAGTAGCTTCTATGTATAATGCTCTTATTCAACGTGTTGTTCCGGTCGATAATAATAAGAAAATTTGGAATATGAAGATATCACTCAAGACTAAAGTGTTTGAGTGGTATCTTCGTTGAGGGGTAATTCTTACAAAAGATATGATACGGGGTGGCCTTCGGACACCACCGCCTCAAGACCGATAAGCCCTCCTCGTGGTCCAATGACACGAGCTCGAGCCAAAGCCCTACACCAAGAGGTGAATTCGCTCCTCTCCACGTATGCTTTTGATACCCCTTTGGATGGCTTGCTACTTCATGCAAATACCCTATGTTCAATCAGGTACATCGACCAAGACGCGAGCCATGGAGACCAAGCAAATGGAGAGAGAGCTGGAAATGATGAAGATGGAGCTACAACGCCCAGGCCGGAACTTCCGCCCCCCAGGACCGGAACTTCCGGCCAGATGCCCTCAAGATGCCTTCCAGCGCCCAGGAAAAAGGACCCAGCCGGAACTTCCGCCCCAGAGGACCGGAACTTCCGCCCGCCGGAACTTCCGCCCGCCGGAACTTCCGCCCAAGTTCCGAAAGTCCGCGAAAACCATACTGGATGTTACTGCGGGACAATGGCGGAATTCTGGAACAAGGCCGGAACTTGGCCGGAACTTCCGCCCCGACCGGAACTTCCGCCCCACAAGACCGGAACTTCCGCCCAAGATGACCGGAACTTCCGCCCCATCGAACTTCAGCACAACAGCACTTTTCAGCGTGTAACTTAACTCTTCGCCCCCACCTATAAATAGCCTTGTTGGCTCAGATCTGAGATTAGACTTGATGTGAAATTAAACCTGAGCTTAGCTCACCCTTGTGGGAACCCTACCTAGATCTTTGATCTTGTACCCACCCGGGCTCCTTATCGACTCGTGAAGATCTCTTTGGTGACTTCTACCGTTTGTTTGATCTTTTGCTTGCACTTCTACCAATTTGGTCTTTTGCTTGCACTTCTATCAACCTTTCGGTCTTTTCACCCTTCTAGATCTTGCGAGCTTCGATTTGTCGATCTCTTTGCGGGACTTCTACCGGAAGGTCTTTTCTCGCAACCTCTATCGAGTTGGTGGTTCGGGCCAACGAGGGAAAACCGATTTGTGTGCGTGTGTGTGTTATATCCCCACGATTCCCCTACGTGTTCTTCGTGTTCATCGCGTTCATCCACCTCCCCCCACGAATTCCACCCAAATCCGTAAAGATCGGGCACATCCTTGGGCTTAGCCCTTATCATATGGTATCAGCAGCTCTTTGGTTGCCACGGATTTGACCCCCACAACCCCCAATTCCACCAATTTTGCCCAAAAAAATTTCCCAAAAAATAGCCCGAAATTGGCCTTGGATCGATCTCGCGATTGGTTGAGTTGTTTGTGGTTTTGCTCCAATAGAAACTTGTCTTTGGTGTTGATCTGCAATTCCCCCACCTTACCACAGCTTTTAGTGCCAAATTTTCCTCGAATTCGAAGGATTTCGGCCCGGATTTCTGCCCAAATCGACGAACAGCCCGCAGATCTGATTGCGACCGGAAGTTCCGACCGGCAGGACCGGAAGTTCCGCCCACGGACCGGAAGTTCCGCCCCTCAGGACCGGAAGTTCCGGCTGGCCGAAATTTTGACAGCAACCTTCGTTTTTTCGTTTTGGTACTAACCCCCTTGTGTTTGGACTTCGGTTTGAGTGCCATTTCAGCTACCACAAAGCTTCCGCAACATCGACAACGACGACGGCACCCCGAGGATCCAAGCGGTTCAATTTGACACCTCCACCATAGCAAGTTCAAGATCGTCGGCCACCATCATCAAGTGGTATAACTTGCTCCTAACTTGTCGCCCTAGCCTCTTTTGCATACCTTTCCTATCGAGAGTGGCTTTCTAGTGTTGCGAAGCATTGCACAAGCGTCCCGACCGTGAGGGTGTGCGTGTGTTGAGCAAAACTACGAAGCAAGCTCGTGTGAAAAGATAAGCAAAAGAAGTGTGACATACTTACATAGATAGTAGTATCCTTACATAGTGAGAAAAAGAAAGAAAAATACAAAAAGAAAAAGTGTGTGAGTGAAACCTATACACAAAAGAGTCCAAAGCTTTTAAGCAAAAGAGAGAAAAGAGAAGAGAGGCGTCTTGCGCAAATCTTGTTGCTTCTCAATTTTGCAACCAAGCCACGGTCTCTCTTGCGTTGGCGTGACACCGAGCTAGTAGTCTTCGTTAGGACCATTTTGTTCTTGCTCATTTTCCAAGTCGCGCTAACCCCATTTTGTCCCACGTGTGTGTTCCTCCTTGTGTATGCCTTTTGTGATCACCGCCTTTGACTTGTGACTTTTGGAACTTACCCACTTTTGACAATAGACTTTTTGTTTGGTTCTTCCATTTGGCTTTCCACATCCATACCTAACACCATATAGAGTTTTTGTTTTGTGTGTGTGCATACATATCGGTTGCCCTCCGCCTTGAAACACCTTTTCGATTTTGGTTTGCAAGTTTTGACACTTTTGGTAGTCTTTCCTAACCACCCACCACATAGTTCTTGTTTTAGTTGTAACCATGTCTAGTGGAGAAGGGAACCAACTACCGATGACGCGGCACCAACATTGGATAGCTACTCAAGCCGTCCACGCCAAGCTCAATCAATTTGAAGCCATGCTCAAGGATACCAATGTCCGCTATGAAGAAAGAGCTCAAGTGCAAAGGAATGACCTCAACAATCAAGTTCAAGACCTCAATGAGAAGATTGAAACTCAAGGCAATGAGTTGAAGGCAACACTTGCCATACAAGGTCAAGAGACAAGGGAAATGAAGACGGCGTTGGACAATATCCTCCATACACTCAACCGTCAAGAAGATGGAAGACAACACTCAAGGTATTCGCGCTCTCATAGCTCAAAGTCACGAGCTCCTACACCGTCTCACCATGATTCCAATGAAGACCCATGCCACCATAATGTGGATGTTCAAGTGCTTCACCAACAAGCTCAAGAAGCGGAGCAAGCTCGACTTCGACTTGTCCAAGAACGTCAACGCCTTGAAGAAGAGCGCCTTCACCAAGAGAACCTCAATGCTCAATTCCAACAATAGCAAGAACGCCTTCGACATGATAAAGAGCTAGTTCGAGCAAGGGAACAAGCGCGTCTCCGCAATGAACAACAAGCACTTGAAGAACAAGAGCGGCAACGACAAGTACAAGAAGCTCAAGCTAGAAGACAACACCTTCATGAAGAGGAACAAAGGCAAGCGCGCCAAGAGCGCCAAATCATCAATGTTGTTCATCCTCAACGCCCTCAAGGTCAAGACAATCGCCGCCATCATGATGATCGTCCTCATGCTAGAAGACCTCCTCCAAGGGCAAGAAATGAAGAATCAAGTCATCACCAAGCATCAAGTGAAGAAAGTGTGATGCATCGACACCCCCGCAACAATGATGATCAAGATGAAGGTCATGGAAGACCACCTCCTCGTCAACAACATAGCAACAACAATAGAGATGCTCAAGGTCCACAACATCCACCTCAACAACGTCAAGACCTTGGTGAAGAAAGAACACCTCCTAGACGCAATGACCGCAATGAAGAGGAAATCTTTGGGAAGCTCAAGTTCACCATGCCTAAGTTCCATGGAGAAGAAGACCCCGATGCATACTTATCTTGGGTTCTCAAGGTTGACAAGATTTTCCGCATACACAACTTCTCCGAAGCAAAGAAAGTGGCCATGGCATCACTAGAGTTTGAAGGATATGCAAATGTTTGGTGGGAAGAAGTGAACAAGAAGCGTGACAAGGAAGATCTAGAACCCATTGCTACATGGGAAGAGATGCAAGAAGTCATGCACAAACGCTTTGTACCCAACCACCATAAACGCGACCTCTTCAACAAGCTTACTCAACTCAAGCAAAGCTACAAGTCCGTTGATGAGTACTACAAGGAGATGCATATGACCATGATGAGTGCCAATGTGGATGAGCGAGAAGAGCAAACAATGGCAAGATTCTTGAATGGATTGAACATTCCCGTCAAGAGGATAGTGGAGTTCTTGCCTTACACCAACATGGTTGAATTGCTTCATCAAGCTACAAGAGCCGAGCGCCAAGTGCGAGAAGACATAGCTGAAAGATCGAGATGTCGCCTAGAGGGGGGGGGTGAATAGGCAATTACAAACTCTTGCGGATTTGTCTTGTAAGAATGCGGAATTAAACTATCGTTTAGTTTACAAGCACAAACCCTAAATATGCTAAGCTCAACTAAGTGTAACAATAGCAACTAGAACTAAGCAAGATAGGCACAAGATATATGTAGCACAAGTGATAGCAAGATATATATACTTCAAGCACGATGGCTATCACAAGGAAAGAGAGCTCGGGTATAGAAATAACCGAGGCACGCGGAGACGAGGATGTATTCCCGTGTTCCCTTGCTTTGCAACAAGGTACGTCACGTTTGGAGGAGTGGAGGTCCCACGAAGGATTCCCCGCGCCACGAAGGCTCACCCTATTCTCCGAACCACACCCACGAAGGATAATGGCCCTTTCCTTATGGTTAGCTTTTCCTCCGCTCCGGAGATGGCAAGCTCCACAACCACTGCACAAGCTCCACGAAGGAGAAGCCCGGGCCCCTTCACAATCTTCCACGAAGAGATCACCGGGACACCAACCAAGCCAACTAGGAGGTCACCCTCCAAGAGTAACAAGCTCACGGTCTCTCACTCGAACAAATCGTGGTGGAGAGCTCAACACTATGCAATAATGCAAAGCAAGAACACCGGAGGTGTTCAAGTCCTTCACACTCAAATCCCACCAAAGCAACGAATGCTAGGATGAGATTGGAGAGGAAGAACAAGGGGGAAAGTCAACCAAAGACTCCAAGATCTAGATCCCAAGAGATTCCCTCACTTAGAGAAGAAATGGTTTGGTGGAAGTGTAGATCTAGATCTCCTCTCTCAAATCCTCAAGTATGAGCAAGAATGGTTGGAGGAATCAAGGGAGAGAGCAACTTCTTCAAATGCAACAATGGAGGTGAGAGAAAGGGGAAGAAGTTATTGTCTCAAGGTAGAAGAAAGGTATTTATAGTGGGGGAGGAAGAAATAACCGTTGGGGGGAAAAAGACAAGAGAAAGGGAAGAAAAACGGCTAAAAAAGACAGCCCAGCCGGCCAGCAGGCCGGCCGACCGGAGCCTGGGCCGGAGAGGCCGGTGGCCTGTCCGGTCGGACCGGCCCACCGACCGGGCGCGGTGGAAAGCGCGCTGGGCGGCCGACTCGCCTCAGGCGCGCGGGGGGAGCAGCAGGCCGCGTGGGCTTCGGCGGCCGAAGCGGCCCAGTCCGGATCCCGGTAGGACCGGAGGAGCAGCTGGGCTAGGCCGGCGCGTGGGCCGGTGGCCACCCGGTCCGGTTGGCGCCTGATACGTCTCCAACGTATCTATAATTTCTGATGTTCCATGCTTGTTTTATGACAATACCAACATGTTTTGTTCACATTTTATATCATTTTTATGCGTTTTCCGGAACTAACCTATTGACGAGATGCCGAAAGGCCGATTCTTGTTTTCTGCTGTTTTTGGTTTCAGAAATCCTAGTAAGGAAATATTTTCGAATCGGACGAAATCAACTCCGGAGATCTTATAATTTCAGGAAGCTTCCGGAGCACCGAAGAAAAGTCGAGGGTGCTGTGGGGCCCCACCTCACAGGCGGCACGGCCCAAGGGGGCGCGCCCCTATGGTGTGGGCACCCCGTGGCCCCTCCGACTCCGACTCTCCGCCTATATATTCGTCCCCGACCTAAAAACATCGGGCAGTTCGACGAAACAGAAAACCATCCAGAGCCGCCGCCATCGCGAAAGTCCAATTCGGGGGACAAGTCGTCGTTTCCGGCACCTGCCGGGACGGGGAATTGCCCCCGGAGCCATCTCCACCGCCGTCTTCACCGCCATCTTCACCGCCATCGCTGCCTCCATGATGAGGAGGGAGTAATCCACCCCCGAGGCTGAGGGCTCCGCTGTAGCTATGTGGTTCATCTCTCTCCCATGTACCTCAATACAATAATCTCATGAGCTGCTTTACATGATTGAGATTCATATGAGTTTTGTATCACTATTTATCTATGTGCTACTCTAGTGATGTTATTAAAGTAGTTTTATTCCTCCTGCACGGTGTAATGGTGACAGTGTGTGCATCTGTGTTAGTACTTGGCGTATGCTATGATTATGATCTCTTGTAGATTATGAAGTTAACTATTGCTATGATGGTATTGATGTGATCTATTCCTCCTACATAGTGTGAAGGTGACAGTGTGCATGCTATGTTAGTACTTGGTTTAGTCGTGTTGATCTTTCATGCACTCTAAGGTTATTTAAATATGAACATTGAATTGTGGAGCTTGTTAACTCCGGCATTGAGGGTTCGTGTAATCCTACACAGTTAGCGGTGTTCATCATCCAACAAAAGAGTGTAGAGTAGTCCTATTATGTGATCATTGTTGAGAGTGTCCACTAGTGAAAGTAGGATCCCTGGGCCTTGCTTCCAAGCATCGAATCTCCGTTTGTTTACTGTTTTACTGCGTTACTACTGCTGCGTTACTATCGCTTGTTATCGTCCTGGGCAAAGCACTTTTCTCGGTGCCGTTGCTACTGCTTATTCATACCACCTGTATTTCACTATCTCTTCGCCGAACTAGTGCACCTATTAGGTGTGTTGGGGACACAAGAGACTTCTTGCTTTGTGGTTGCAGGGTTGCATGAGAGGGATATCTTTGACCTCTTCCTCCCTGAGTTCGATAAACCTTGGGTGATCCACTTAAGGGAAACTTGCTGCTGTTCTACAAACCTCTGCTCTTGGAGGCCCAACACTGTCTACAAGAATAGAAGCACCCGTAGACATCAAGCTATTTTCTGGCGCCGTTGCCGGGGAGGTAAGGTAAAAGGTATTCACATCCTCCGACTACTAAGCTATTTCCTAGCACTGTTGCCGGTGTGTGAGTGCTCGAAGCTATCTCCTTTAGATTCTGCAATTGCATCTTTTTGTTTCTTGTTTTTATTTTCACTAGTTAGGCATAATGGAAAACAACAAAAAAATTGGTGAGCTTTTTAATCTTTTTCCTGATTTAGAATTGTTTGATGCGAAAATTAAAAAAACCTATGGAACCTTATTTGCATGCTAGTAGCGATGTTATTAGTATGAATGCAATTACTGCTAATGCTATGGAGAAGTCTAAGCTTGGGGAAGCTAGTTTTTGTGATCTTTTTAGCTTCCCATCTTTAGGGGAGAAAATTTGTTCTGGAAATGCTTTATCTCCCATATGTGATAACTCTAATAATGCTTGTGATACTTTAAACCCACCAAATGCAAGTACTTCTTTCAAGATACCCATGAAAATTATTGAACGTGTTATGGATAACCGCTATAAAGGGGATGGAACTGTCCATCCTGGAGATCATTTACAGTTTTTGCATGAATTATGCGGGTTATTCAAGTGTGCAGGTATCTCTGTGGAAGAAGTGAAGAAGAAGCTATTCTCTTTTTCGCTGTCTGGTAAAGCGGCGCATTGGTATAAATTGTTGGAGAATAGTCATTCTCTTGGTTGGGAGGAAATTGCATCTCTCTTTTATTCTAAATTTTACCCTCCTCATGAAGTGCATACTGATAGGAATTATATTTATAACTTTTATCCTCGTGATGGAGAGAGTATTTCTCAAGCGTGGGGGAGATTGAAATCACTAATGCTCAAATGTCCCATTCATGAGCTCCCCCGTAATGTTATTATTAACAATTTTTATGCGAGGCTTTCAGGACAACACAAGGACTATCTGGATGCCTGTTCGAAGGGATCTTTCACAAGCAAGGAGGTTGAAGCTAGGTGGGATCTTCTTGATCGGATTAAGGAGAACGTTGAAGGATGGGAGAACAATGAAGGTAAAGAGTCGGGTATAAATTATGATTATGAATGCATTGAAGCTTTTATGGATACCGATAAATTTCGAAATATGAGTGCTACTTATGGTCTTGACTCTCAAGTTGCTGCAAATCTTTATAAATCCTTTGCTTCTCATTTTGAATTGCCTAAGAAGAATTTTAATAAGTATCATGAACCTTTTAAAGAGGCTTGCATGAAGAATGAAATTGTTGTTAATTATTGCAATAAGCATGCTCAAACTCCTAAGAATGCTATTTCCTATAAGCATGTTAATTTTTGTGGAATGCATAGACCTTGTGGAATTAATCAAGCCAAAGATGAATATTGTATCCATCATGCTAATGAAAAAACTAGAAAGTGGTTTAGGGCTTTAGATGATCTTGGTAAAAAAGTTTGTGCCCTCTATCCTTTTATTTGTGAAGTTTGCCATGAAGTGGGTCATTTTAATTTTCAATGCTCCTCCAATGATAATTTGAACCCAATGAGTGCTGCAAATTTGTATTGTGATGATGAAATTACTCCTAATCAGCATGATGAACTTACTTTATTTTTGGGGTGTGAAGAACTGTCGAGAAAAATCTCTTTGTTACATATGAGTGATCTTGATATTGATGATGTCCTGCATGGGTGTTTTTCTTATTGCATTGATAATAGCCATACAAATACTTGCATACAAAATATTTTAGAAGATGACACCTTGCCAAAATATGATAGGACCGCTGTGTGTTTTCAGCTAATTAATGAAAAGGAGGGATCCTCCCAAGTTTCTTCTATTGTTTCTGAAAGTAAATCAGGTTATGCGGACAAGCCACCCTTCAAGCCTCTTCCTCCTAAAGAAGGGAACGAGGAGAAGGAAGAGAAGAAGAAGAAAAAGGGAACGAAGAAGAAGAAGAAGGAGAATAAAAAGAAAGAGGTAACGGCGCATCCCCGCGTGAATGAGATAACGCTAGGTAACCGTAAGTATGTTGCTCCTAATGATTATTGTGATAATGAATCTGAATACGATGATCTTCCTATGCCCTTTACATACATTAGCGATCATGATTTGAATGAGCACACTACTTTTGATATTGCAAATCTCTGGGAAACTAATTCTGAAAATGATGATGACAATGATTGCCATAGTGTTAGTGCTATCCATGCTTCCTCCCATAATGATATAGAAAGCTCTAAGCTTGGGGAAGAGGTGTTTGAAAATCCATTAGCTACTGGTCATTATGTTCTTGATACATCTCCTTCTAATAACAATAATGGTGTGAACACAGATAAACCGACTGTGAAAGATAACTATTCTATTTCCTATGACGACACTGTTCCTCCGATCTCTGATGATTATTATAAAGAATGCTATGATATAGGTTCTAACTATCCTTATAAAACTTGTCATAGTCATGATTGGATTACCAAAAACAATTCCCTTAATATGCAACTTGTTTACCATGTTCAAATTCTTGATAATAATCTTACTCCAATTACTATTAATGAGAATAACTCTTCTTATGCCAAAATTAATGATACTTCTATGCATATGAACCATGATAAGAATGTTTTAAGTAATGGGTATATTGTGGATTTCATCAATGATGCTACTGAAAGTTATTATGAGAGAGGGAAATATGGTCGTATGCATCTTAATAATATTAAGTTTCCCCTCTTTATGTTGAGAATCTTGAAGTTACTCGTGTTTTATCCTCTTATGCTTGTCACTTTGTTCTTCATGAATTCATTTGTGTACAAGATTCCTCTTCATAGGAAGCATGTTAGACTTAAATGTGTTTTGGATTTGCTTCTTGATGCTCTCTTTTTGCTCCAAATACTATTTCCTGCGAGTGCAACATTAAAACTGCTGAGCTCATCTTAATGGCTATAAAGAAAGAACTTCTTGGGAGATAACCCATGTGTTATTTTGCTACAGTACTTTTTTTATATTTGTGTCTTGGAAGTTGTTTACTACTGTAGCAACCTCTCCTTATCTTAGTTTTGTGTTTTGTTGTGCCAAGTAAAGTCGTTGATAGTAAGGTTCATACTAGATTTGGATTACTGCGCAGAAACAGATTTCTTTGCTGTCACAAATCTGGGCAAAATTCTCTGTAGGTAACTCAGAAAATTATGCCAATTTACGTGAGTGATCCTCAGATATGTACGCAACTTTCATTCAATTTGAGAATTTTCATTTGAGCAAGTCTGGTGCCTCAATAAAATTCGTCTTTACGGACTGTTCTGTTTTGACAGATTCTGCCTTTTATTTCGCATTGCCTCTTTTGCTATGTGGGATGGATCTCTTTGTTCCATTAACTTCCAGTAGCTTTGGGCAATGTCCAGAAGTGTTAAGAATGATTGTGTCACCTCTGAACATGTGAATTTTTGATTATGCACTAACCCTCTAATGAGTTGTTTTGAGTTTGGTGTGGAGGAAGTTTTCAAGGGTCAAGAGAGGAGGATGATATACTACGATCAAGAAGAGTGAAAAGTCTAAGCTTGGGGATGCCCCGATGGTTCACCCCTGCATATTTCAAGAAGACTCAAGCATCTAAGCTTGGGGATGCCCAAGGCATCCCCTTCTTCATCGACAAATTATCAGGTTCCTTCTCTTGAAACTATATTTTTATTCGGTCACATCTTATGTACTTTACTTGGAGCGTCTGTATGTTTCTTGTTTTTGTTTTTGTTTGAATAAATACTTGTGTGGGAGAGAGACACGCTCTGCTGGTTCGTATGAACACATGTGTTCTTAGCTTTTAATGTTCATGGCGAAGGTTGAAACTGCTTCGTTAATTGTTATATGGTTGGAAACGGAAAATGCTACATGTAGTAATTGGTATGATGTCTTGAATAACTTGATACTTGGAAATTGTTGTGCTCTTGTTTAAGCTCTTGCATCATATACTTTGCACCTATTAGTGAAGAAATGCATAGAGCTTGTTAAAATTTGGATTGCATGAGTGGTTTCTCTAGAGTCTAGATATTTTCTAGTGAGGTGTTTGAACAACAAGGAAGACGATGTATAGTCTTATAATGCTTGTAATATGTCTTTTATGTAAGTTTTGATGTACTAGTTTATGCTTGTGTTTGCTTCAAACAACCTTGCTAGCCTAAGCCTTGTATCGAGAGGGATTACTTCTCATGCATCTGAAACCCTTGAGCCAACCACTATGCCATTCGAGTCCACCATACCTACCTACTACATGGTATTTCTCCGCCATTCCAAAGTAAATTGCTTGAAGTGCTACCTTTAAATTTCTATCCTCTACCTTTGCAATATATAGCTCATGGGACAAATAGCTTAAAAACTATTGTGGTATTGAATATGTACTTATGCATTTTATTTCTTATAAGTTGCTTGTTGTGCGATAACCATGTTCCTGGGGACGCCATCAACTACCCTTTGTTGAATATCATGTGAGTTGCTATGCATGTTCGTCTTGTCTGAAGTAAGGGCGATTTACCACC